>NC_056729.1:28375384-28565384 GCF_019279795.1 Protopterus annectens
TTAAGTATACTTTGACCATCATGTCTTAATATAAAAGACAAAAAAGCAGAGAGAGCAGGATACGTAATAATTCATGAGGCTCTGGATGTTCAGTGAAGAGAAATATAATGAATACCATCTTAACTAGAGTGAAGTAACTTTGTCTTCTATGATGGTATAAACTATTTCTTCTCAAAGGTATTTACATAAAGCACGGCTATGATTTCAGGATCACAGCTATTACCTTTATGAATATCTTAAGTCACTTACTGATAAGCATTAAAGTTAGTAGTTTTCGTGTTTCTCTTATAAACCAAGTGATATGCTTTACAATAGGAAAGAAGGTATGACTTCTTATATCTTAGAGAATTCAGCTCAGTCATTGCAGTCTGTGATTTGTGTGACATTAATGTTACTGTGTTATATTCATAGGTGACTGATATACAAATTATGAAATATATGATGAATATTAAACATGAGACATGAATTTATGTCTAAGGATGCAACATATAGCACATGAACGTTTTTAGAAATTGTATAATGCTTATAAATAGTGAACACATTCTACGTGCTTATTATTACATCATTATGTTCCTTCATTATGAATTTCATTTACTGTCAAATACTTTAGAAAAAATGCATTATGAAGTGATTTTTATGCCATCCAAACATTTACTGCATTGTTGCTATACACTTTCTAAGGCACTGATGAGAGCTGATTGCTTTCATGCTTCCAAAAGAACATCAAAGCTTTTGTCTGTTATGATATTGCACAAATTGTGCTGTCAGGCTTCATAAGGAAGTATCTTGATGCCAGTTGTGATGTAGACAGATGTCAAAAATGTATACAGAACAACATATGCCTATAATGATGTTTACAGAGCCTATCACAATCAATTGCTTCATTCAAAGTTTATGGAAGTTTGACCTTGTGAATGTTCTGTGAGAAATGATTAATATTTGATTTTTTTCCTGATTAACAACACAATAATTAAATTAAATCCTTTAGATTTATGGTGTTGAAATCTATTCATGTTACTGCACCTTGTGTTACATATTGTCTTACACTAAATACTTAGTTGCACCATCACCAGTTGTAAGATTTTCCTACAGCTTTATTTTGACCTCAACATATATTTTATAATATAGCAGTCAGGACAAAAAAAGCATATCACAATCCCCAAGAGTTGTATAACACACACACACACAGTTGTGTGTGTGTGTGTGTGTGTATGTGTGTGTTTATAGCAATAACAATATTTCTAAACACTTCTTGCATTCATTGTCTGATTGTGACAAATTATAAAATCTGCAAGGAAACTATTGACACAATATATATATATATATATATATATATATATATATATATATATATATATTTATCACAACTGCACCCTTTTCCTCTACCTTTTTATTTCTGCCATAGATTAAGTGATTATATTGTGATAGGTAAGCTTACAGATGATCACAGATAGCAATAAAAGTTTATTTCAGATCATATTAAACGATATGGTTGATTGTGAATGTAATAGCTTCTTAAAGATGAGTATGTTAATACCTTAAAAACACAGCCTGAGCTGGAATGTATAACACTCCAAATATAGGATTACCATTTTGTAAAAGGTTAAAAAGAACAGTCCATTCACTTACTCATTTGAACATTACTGTTGTAGATGTATGGAAAATTAAGTTAAGGGATAAACAAATTACACCTGTGCATATGTATATGTATGTATATATATATATATATATATATATATATGTGTGTGTGTGTGTGTGTGTGTGTGTATCATTTTATCAAAGGTAGCTTTGACTGCTATACACTTGGTAAAAAAAAAAGACTGAAAGTACATTTGATTGCAGATAATTTGACTGAAGAGACATTTTGTTAAAAGTCTTCCATGCAACAAATAGACAACACAAAAAAAAACATTTTTTTTTGCAGGGGGCAAGCCCCCTGCACACCATCACCCTTAATTCTATACTCTAGTACCACAATCACACACTAGTAGAGAAAAGGAGAAACACCATACACAGTGAAACATAAGCATCTACAAATCTGGGGTTATAGCATGACAGTGGGTATTCCCAATCCACTTAACATATTCAAAAGAATGCACCCACAACTCACAATTTTTCAGTATAGTTTTTATAGTTTTATGGCTATTCAGTCAAATGTACTTTAAGTCAATTATCCAACTGTTTTTTTTTTCTTGCAATCAAAGCTACCTTTAATGACATGATACACAACCATATAGATAGATAGATATAGATATAGACATAGATATATAGATACAGATATAGTTATTAATAGATATAGGCAGATAGATAAGATAGATAGATATAGAAATGTCTCTTTAGGCTACATGATTTTCTTTACCACAAAGTTTGTAGTTTTACATCTAAGTTGGACCTATGCCATACAGTTTATATAACTGCAGTTATTTATTTGGTAACTGTGGGCATACACAAATGTAGAAGTCCATTTTAGTCACATTTCAGTAGTGCAACACCTTTTCATACTGTGTCATGCTATAAACTGCTGTTCGTGATAGATCTCACAATTCTCTGATCTTCTAGTATCAGAGCGGAGTATAGAGATGCTGACAATTATAACATGAATAGCAAAAGCATGTGGATGAAGAGGTTCAAAGAGCTGTGTGTTTAACTGCTGGGCTGTCCACTTATCACTTGTATAATCTGCAAACTGTGTATTTCTTATGCTTTTCTTAGCTCTGGGGCTGGGCCCAGCCTTCATTTTTTCCCTGTTAATAGTTTGTTGCGGTTAACACTACATTAGTACATGGTCTCCGTGAGGCACAGGTAGGTGCACGAGTAAGTTACACAGTCATGCCCTGCAAATCTGCCCTGCAAATAACTCACTGGGGCAGCAATAGAACAGTGCGTGAAATGAAAAAAGGAGGTAGTGACAACATGAATGAAATGTGTGCTCAGTTACAGACTGGAGACGGGAAAAAGTAGTAAAAGAAAACTACTGAGTTAATGAGTTACTGCTTTGCATTATGGGGTGGAATATATTATCCGCTACCATTATGAAAAAATACCCTCTTTTTATTCTACAGAAACTCTATAAAATAAACTATATGCACTTCCCTGCCTGTGTAATTACACAAGAAACTGCAACAGCATATGTGCATATGCAAATTAAATTAATGCATGTAAAAAGTGTACTCCCAACTTGAAAGCAAGCAAGGTAACAAGGAAAGAATGACATTTCCTTCTTATTATAGAGGTGGACAAATACAGGTGCAGAAGTAAGGGGCATTATCTGACAAACACAAGATCCTCACTATTAAAAATGAGGCATTTTTGAGATCACCGTGTAATAAATTTCTTGTGCTTTAATTACGTGATTCTAATATCACTTTGTACCGCCTTAATAACAACTTGGGCTTGTAAATGACAAAGGAAAATGCATTAGCCTTTTTTTAAACCATGATATAATTAATGATTATGAATATCTAGGAAATTGTAGTTAAAGCTGTTGCATCCACTGCACCAAAGTATATTTACTTTTATGCAAAAAAGTTTTCAGTAAATGGACAAGACTTTATAAGTATATTCTTTAAGACTATGCCTTATAAGCATATTTGAGGAAGATTTGTGAGTATTAGAAAAATGAGGCATTTCAGTATGTGAAAGTCTTTTTGTAGTAACAAAATCCAGTCAGTTTAACTGTCAGTTGTCATCTGCTATGAAGAGTAGGAATAAACTCAGTGAGGTCCACCTGGTCAAAAATGAAAAAAAAAAAAGTACATGCTATGTCTTTTAATCCCTTTTTTACCTCTTTACTTCACAGTGTGAAACATTAAACACTTCTTTTCAGAATGCACTTCAGTGTTGACAAATTGACAAGTTTCTGCAAGGTTATAAGGGTACTACTGTGTCACATATCTATTTGTTTCAGAAGAAATGATTTAGAATTTCTTGAATCCAAGTTTCAGACACCGACATCTGAGAAAATACATACAGCACTTATCTTTTAGTGTCAGTAGTTACTTTACAACACAACGCAGCATTCTCATGAGGGAGAAAAGCAATTGCAAATCTACAAGATCGACTTTTCTATTTTAAGTTCTGTATATGAGTGTATTGTGCAACATGGTTATGAACTCAACAAACATGATCCTGGATTTAATACCACAAAATGGATTATAATCCATTTTCCATGCTGCAAAGAAAACTAAAAATGCATCCACGACTGTGAGTGGCAATGCACTTAAACTAATTTTCATTGTAATGGCCTCTTATCTGAGCAGACATTTGTTTTTGATGAATACTACATGAAGGAGGAGATCCTTATGGGGTAGGGAGTCATATAAACCCTGCACTAGAATTACAAATAAGTGATAGATTGACAATGATGTTTACAAAACTGTATAGCACGAGATAGTCATGAAAAACATCAGTGGATCTGTAGTGTTTAATCCATGATTTCTCAGCACCCCTGGTCAGAATATGCTTTATTTCAAGAATGGTCATTTACATCCTCAAATGCATAATTATGAAGTGAAACAGTATATTCATGAGTATGTGTTTACACTCTGAAGCATATTCTTTTCTGTGCATTTATCTGCTAATACAGAAAAGAGCCATGACACAAGAAGAATTAGATTCCTCTCCTAAGTTAAGAGTACAGGCAGACTCATTCATACCTCTCAGCTGTACAGAATTTTTGCAGAATGTCCGGACTTTTGCCTTATATTTTTGGTTTGTTCCTCATAAAATTTTTGTTTTGTGAGAATTGAAGTCATTGCATAATGTAACACATTTAAGTTTCATACTTCGTATCCTTCAGAAAAAGCATGATAATGTAAAACCTGTTATTTTAGCATCTTTCTAAGTTTATAAGAACAATGTTTAAAATCTGCCCCGATTTGGGGTATTTGTAGCTCCATTATTTTTCACTTTGTCTAGAATTCCTGTGGTAAGAGTTTGAGAGGTATGCCTGCTATGTTTACCCGACATTATTTAAATTTTATTTCTTTAATGAAGTTGTGCATCTTAGAAAGTACAGTTGTGTACACTTACCATAAATGTAAATGTTCGAATGTATTCACCGTTGCAGTCATCGCCTTTGGGGTTATCGCTGCTGTGGTAGCCCTCGGCCGACCCAAATATCAGAGTCAATTTTTTTTGTGTCGGCTGCAGTTGCCTGTAGTCTGATGTCAGATCGTCAGTGCTATAAAGCAAGGCAGCCAACATCATTACATCAGTTTTTCTTGCCCTAACCCATCAGAAGCACAAGGAAATAAGGAAAAGTGGTCCTGGTGGCAAAAAGCCACTGTGGGAAGCTTATGTCCACCTAGGCGAAGATGCTATATGGTAGATGGAGGGAGGGAAACCAGGACTGCAACAGTGAATACACTTGAACATCTACATTTATGGTAATTGTACACAACTGTGCTATGATCTTCATATTTCACTGTTGCAGTCATCACCTGTGGGAGGATTCTCAAAGCTGAGGAGAGGGGTGGATAATAGGTTAGAGTCCTAGGCATGGGTCAGCAGGCCCTGCAGAACTGCAGAGGCAAACCATGCCCTACACTTAGAAAAAAAAAAGTAGGTGGTAATGCTTTGTAAAGGTATGGACAGAGGTCCAGGTGGCAGCTTCCAAGATGTTCCTGGTGGGGACTCCTCTGAGGAAGGCTGTAGAAGTGGAGGCTGCCCTAGTGGAATGGTTACGGATAGACTTGGGGGGGTTCCCATGTAGTCTGTAGCAGAAATGGATACAGTGTGATATCCATTTGGAAATGGTTTGTTTGGAAATTGGCTTCCCCTCTGCCCCAGGGGCAAAGCTAACAAGTAGTTGGTCTGTTTTTCTGAATGGTTTACTATGGTCCAGATAGTATCTGAGTTGTCTGTGCTCATCTAGCGAGTGTAGAATTTTTTCCCCCTTGTTTTGAGGGTTGGGAAAAGAAGGTGGATAGGGGTATGGCCTGGGTGAGGGTCACATCAGATACCACCTTGGGCATAAAGGAGAGGTTAGTCCTCAGGGAGACCCTGTGTGCATGGAAAATGATGAAGGGCTCAACAAACATGAGAGCCTGAAGTTCTGATACCCTTCTGGCTGAGGTGATAGCTAGTAGGAAGGCAGTCTTCCAGGAGAGGTATTTTAATTCTGCAGAAACAGCAGGTTCGAAAGGAGGTAATGTTAGTTTTTCTAGAACATAATTCTGGGAGGTCTGATATTAGAAGCTCCTCTGAGGAATTGCTTAATCGAAGGATGAGAGAAGAGGGGTGGGTCTGAATCATAATGGCCAGAAATGGCTGAGGCATGAATTTTAATAGAGGAGAAAGAGAGGCCACTATTGAGCAACTTGGCTAGGTAATCCAAGGTAAGAGGGATGAAAGGATGGGAGGTACTGTCCCCTTTGAACTGCTTCCAGTTGCAGAATCTTTTCCATTTCTCTGCATATGATTTTCTGGTGCTGGGTCTTCTGGCCTCTGTAATGATGTCTAGGACCTGTTTGCTTAACAGGGACTCCTTGCTGGCTTTAAGGTATAAACCATGCTGAAAGACTGAGAGTCTGTAAGTTATCTTCCCCTCACTTCTCACTCAAGAGGTGAGAGATCAGAAGCTGCTTGGGGGGCTGTAAGGTCAGGCTGTGCAGTAAGGGGTACCAATGCTGTCTGGGCCAATCTGGAGCAATGAAGATGGCCTTTGGTCTTTCCTCCCTTATTTTGATTGGGTCTACTTCACATTGTCGAAGGCCGACAATATTGAAGCTGTTATTGTCGGCACCAGATTAGCGAAAGCAAAAAACATCGAACGTTTAAACGGAAATCTCCGTAAGGGGAGATTTCCATTTAGTTCAATGTAGTGCGGTCTCGGAGTTGGTATATTTAAGTAGGAGAGGGTGTGGGGGGTGCAGCCCCCCTGCTTGCAAATGTACGTTTTTATTTATTTTTGTTTTTAGACATTTTTTTAATCTTTCGATGTTTTAGAATTCGATGATATGGTGTCGACCATATCAGATTCGATATTCTGAAACTGTGATAAGATAATATAGATGCTTTTGATCAGTACCTTGGAAATAAGGGCCAGGGGAGGGAAGGGTATACAAAGAGGGAGATCCAGGGGAAGGTCAAGACATCCACCTTCCATGCTAGGAGGTGATACTCTGTGGTACAGAACTTTTGCAGCTGGTGGTTCAGTTGTGAGGCAAAGAGATCCACTTCCGGGGTCCCCCACTCCTGAGTGATTTGCAGAAAGATTTCCCTGTGGAGCTGCCATTCATGGGCATCCAGTAAGTTTCTGCTTAGGTGGTCTACCATGGTGTTGTTGACCCCCTGGTAGGTATTGGGCAATCAGGTGTAGACCCATGGAGGTGGCTGTAAGCCAGAGGCTCATGGCTAACCTGCACAGGGGGTAAGATTGGGTCCCCCCTTGTTTGTAGATATACCACATTACTGTGGTGTTGTCTGTTTTTATAAGGAGAACCCCTGGCCTGAGATGGGGTTTGAAGGATGTCAGAGCCTTTTGCACTGCCATCATTTCTTTCTGACTGATGTGTAAGGGAAGGTGCTGGGCATCCCAAAGACCTTGGGTGCACCTGCCTGCTAGGTGAGCGCCCCAAGCAATGTCTGAGGTGTCGGTGGTGATGGTCTGGCTGGAAGGGCGGAGGATGAAGGGAAGACCCTTGTTCCTGGCAAAGGCCTCTGCCCACCAGAGAAACTTGGCCCTTATACATGGGATCAGAGGGAGAGAGGTCTCTAGAGACTGAGAGTGCTGGCACCAAAGGTTCTTTAGATACCACTGAAGTTTTCTCATGTGAAGCCTGGCCAGGGGAATGAGAAGGATGCAAAATGCCATGCATCCCAGGGCTTGCAGGAATTTCCTCGCAGTGAGGTGACTTCTTGAAGCCAGCTGGGTAAAGTAGAGAGGCAGGAAGCTCTGCTTTTCTGGGGATAGGAAGGCCATTTGAGATGCTGTGTCTGGCACAGCTCCCAAGAAAATGATCTTCCTGGTTGGGCTTTGTTTTGATTTCTTCTTCTTGATGGTGAACCCTAGGGAAGTTAGGAGTGATTTGACAAAAAGATTGTCCTGGAGCAGATTTTCTTTGCACTCTGCCTGAATGAGGCAGTCATCCAGGTAAGGGTAAATCTGTATACTTCTCTATCTGCAGAATTCTATGGCTGGGGCCAAGCATTTGGTGAATACTCTGGGAGCAGTAGATAAGCCAAAGGGCAGCACAGAGAACTGAAAGTGTTGTGAGCCTGCTCTGAAGTGCAGGAATTTTCTGCATGATACCCTGATGGGGATGTGGAGGTAGGCATCTTTTAGGTTTAGGGTCACTAGCCAGACATTTTTTGTTAGCATACGCAGCAGCTGCTGCAAAGTCAGCATTTTGAATCCGGGGACCACCAGGGAGGTGTTCAGAATGGATAGACCCAGGATGGGGTGCCAAATGCCCACTTTTCTGGGAACAAGGAATAATCTGGAATAAAAGCCTTTGCCTGTTTGATCTGTGGGGACAGGTTCTGCAGATTTCCTGGGAGTGGCCTGGCTTCTAGGCCTGAGAGAATCTGTTGGTCTGAGAGAAATGGTAGTCAGATGTGAATTAGTCATTTTTTGTCTGGATTCAGTACTGCGAAAGGCCTCCTCAGAAGCCAGTGCCTGCGTCGCAGCTCCAGACCCAGCCAAGGCAGAGACAGCCAATGGCTAGTAAGACAAAGAAGATTTCTGCGGCATACCAGACTCCAAAAGGTCAGAAGCTGCCATTTTCCTTAAATTCCTCTGAAAATTGTGTCACTTTGTCACAAAAAAGATGGTTGCCTGTGAGTCATGCTTATGATGCACTATCTGCAGCATGGTTACTCACGAGGTAGCATAAGATGCATACCTGCATGCTTCTGCGGCTAAACCTCATGGCCACAAGCTGTCAGTGATGATCATTGGTGGTACACAGGTGCATATGCCACACGTGTGCTGCAGCAAAATTTCACAGTTCCACATCTGTATCTTTTGACCTAATCTAGTTATAAAATGCCACCATTTTCTAGACTAACTTGAACACATTTGGAAAGCCATACTGCATGTTAAAAGCAGACTTATTAGAAAAATAGCAGCATTATTTGGACTACAGGCAGTCTAAGAGGGTACACAGTACTCTGAAAGACTGTGATGAGCTGTATTTTCTCTTACCACTCTGAAGATGCGCACCGAACACAAGTTAGCCTACGATATCAGGACAGCCTCTCACTGTACATACCTGTCACTGTTACACTACTTCTATGGCCTATCTAATGTTGGTTGGTGGTGATTATAGCATTTATTTGCCTATATACAGGTTCCCCCCAACATACAACAGTAAGAACTGGCAGTTACCAAGGTGGCCCCAACTATTGACAGCAAGAATGTCAGCCTTACAGTATGCATATATCTCTTGGTACTTACACATGTTCTGTGTATTCTTCATATCAGGCTCTGCAGCTATCATATGGGATAACTCTATAGCCTTCCCTTTGTTTATGGTAGGATCTATGTAGGATACACCTTTGTTTTAGTGGTCATTCTACCAATGTCATTAGTACACAGTCTATTAGCTCTGTGTCACATGTTCACAGATGTCTGCATGTCTGTCTCATAAGGTAGATAGCAGAGGCTGGGCAATTTCATTCCTAATGAAACTGATTTTCTGCTACAAGTATTAGGATACATAGACAGTGTATTTTGGAGATGGGGGAGCAGAGCTACCTTTACATGTCCAGGTGTGGCAGACTGTGGTCCATTGTATAAATGTCAAAAGATACTAATCACACATCACAGGAGCATTGTAAGCATGCTATTGACATATTATACATTGGATGCCACGTAAAGGCATGTTACATAGCAACTTAGAGGTTGGCTATGGGGTGGATAACCTTTGATCAACAGGCTGACAGTGCCAGAAGATTTTTTTTTATGTCCCAGCAGTGTTGCAGCAATTTGGGGATTATCCTTGGAAGAATAGACACTGACATTAAGATGGCCCTCCCCCATCTGTCTTCAGGCGATACACTAGGTAAGTAGCACTCACAACAGATTTCTGTACAGTTGCACTACAGAGAAAGTATAGTCTAACCACAACAACTGTTAGATATATATTGTCTTAGGTACACCAGGTATCTATCCATATCAGCATAACAACCAAGTTAGGATGGGGTTGTAGGATACATCTTGCATGAGCACCCTTGGCATGCTTGCCACAGGGGTATAACTTTGGCAGAGTTATCCATGCTCATTTGGAGTACATTTTATTGTCTTTTCATAGAAATAATGCTGCTGTAGTGACACCAACAGAGACTTAACCATGACAGCAGACTGATGCCAGTACATTTGCTGGGAGGATTATGATTCTGAGGCAGAAATACCAGAGTCACAATCTTTTGTTACAGTGGCACTGTCTTGCACCATCCTGCATGTGCATTTTCCCTAAGTACAGGTCAAAGGTGTTGCCTCATGCAGACAACAGCATGAGACTGAACAGCATGAGTGCTGACCATCCCCAGTCAGGTAGGAGTGGCTCACCCAGCAGTGATTCTCCTTCAGTCACTGCATCAGCATGTGCACACACTGATCTGAGCTGGGTACTCCAATAATTCAGCGGCCTCACAGGGGTGTCCAACACCATTGCATATTACAGGTTACTCCTGATATGTGGACATCAATCAGGAACAGATAGCAGAGCAGATGTGCTACAGTATCATCCAGGTGCAATCGGCTGCAGCCCAGTCAGCCATGGACCTCATTGCTTGTAAAGGGACATCTGTGGCAATGTAGTCTGTGGTTGCACACAAGCTTTCCATGTCCAACTCAGTGGCAGTGTTGCCTGATGTCAGAGGAAGGTAAATACCAAGCGTGGTCATATACATAAACTATTGTTGAATACACTGCCCACTCCTGCCTTTAATCATGTATCATGCTCCACCTACCCTTGTCATGTATGGCCAAGACTCTCACCCTCCATCTAAATGATATCTCATGAATAGACTTCTTCCAGTTTACAATCTCACACTGTTGGGGGTTATACCAGTCCTAGCACAAGCCAGCTCAATGATCACAGTTCATGGTCATATAATGGCAGGCTAAACTCATCAGTGGAGGTGATTGTTTATACCATAGAATACTCAGCACCTTAGGACTCTAGCCTCTGCATCAGACAACAGTGACATAGTAGGCCCCCACCCTATTACAGGAGGCAACTGTCTATGACACAGAATACGCATCAGCTCGAGTTCCTCATCCCAGACTTCTGTGATATGCCCCCACCCAGTGTGTGTGTGTGTGTGTGTGTGTGTGTGTGTGTGTGTAGACAGATATGTGTCACTGTGTCCGTAGTCACCTGTGCACATGGTTATGACTGTGTCCCTCCACACCCTCCCTCCAGTGTGGAAAATGTGCTTATGTCTGATGTATGGCATGGCCTGACTGCACACTGAACAGCACAGTGTGTTATCTCCACTGAAAGCATCAATTTTGTTCTATGTAGCACTACACTGTCACTTTGTGCTCACCAGAACCCAAAAACCAGAACTGCTGTGCTGCTGTGTTCTGCACCTGTCTCTGTCTGGGGATGATTCTGTGATTGCCAGTTTTGGCTCTTCTGACACACTACCATTGAATATGTTTGTTAATGTGCCTTCCCTGCTGGCTGCGTTTGTGTGCAGTCCAGCATTACCAGTATCCTGGAGCTGCCCATCCTGTCTTTTCACCACCGCATTATGTAGCATGCAACATGATAGGAACAACCCGCTTGGTGTGGCAGGGTCATATTATTTATTTTATTTTATTTATTTTTACATTTGTTGACCGGGATAGTCCGACTGGATACATGTCCATTTTCAGTGGAGGCCCGGGGAGAAAAGCTCCACACAAATACTTTGATAAATACAAAATGTTATAACAGACAGTTTGTAGAATACATGAGACACACTGTGTAAGCAAATGTTATATCAGTTAATTTACACTATACATGGTAGGACAATGGATAGAAGACAGAATTATGTAATTCTTCATTAAGACACTTAGCATGCAATATTCAATTGAGTTAGAGTCTTTGAGACACAGAGATGATGCAAATCAGGTTTAGAGCAAGGGCATAGCCAGTGTGATTTAAAATGTTTTCTGAGATATTTTTTGAATAGTGTATGTGAAGGTTGAAGAGTGAGGTCGACTGGGGGTTGATTTCAGATTTTACCAGTGGAATTGGCAAATAAGGCTTCGCCAGCTGAGTTGTTGGATTTTATTGTTTGGATAAATAGTCTATTGGATGAGCGGAGTTTACTGTGGTTACTATATAGGCTGACAATATTTTTGAGTGCTGTTATATTATCAGGGTGGTGGAGAGCTTTATGATCTATTGTGAGCTGGGTAAACTGTAGTAGGGAGGGAAGTTCAAACCACTCTTGGAAATTTAGATTGTGACAATGGTGAGTCCTGTAGGCTGAACCAGTGGCAAATCTAACTATATGGTTATAGCACTGGGATAGTTTGTTAATTTGTACCTGTTGTCCTGAAAAGACAGTTGAAGTCACAGTTTGTGTTAGTCCCCTCTACTGATGTGCTTGGAAACCACATATAATCCTTCACGTCATCATATTGAGGAACTTGAGTATTCTAGAGATGGAGGCGTGTGAAATACCCAATATGTCAAAGTTGCTCTCTGAATGGTCCCTGCAGCTAGTATGGAAACAGTAACAAAAATACATACCTTGGTCTCCACAGGTATGTGAAGGCCACATATTCCTATTGATTCTGTGTGGGCAACACATCAAACAAGACCTGTACAAGATTCTAATTGGCTTTAGTCACTGAAGGTACCATTTACGTTAGCAATGGATGAAACCATGCACCTACTAGCAGGCAGCACCACTGACAAGGCTTCAGTATCCTGCTGCACAATGCCTGGCATTCTCTCTCTAAAAGAATGATGAACTGCGTGGCATGCTTTGCTCTTTTATAGTCAAGTGCACACAATTTCCCCTGAAGATGACTATGGATCAATACTATGCATTTCATTTTGCAGCCATTTACATATATCTACTAGAGTGCAAATTTGGACTATCAGCTGGTACTAGCCTCTGCCTGTCTGTGTTTTGCTGCTTCTGGTGCAAGTGTGAGTTGCATCCTATGCAATTTGTCTTTAAATCCAGGCCAGGATGACACAAAGTAAAGGAAACTGTTAATGTGGCTCATGGAGCATAGGCAATGTATTTGAACATCCCAGCAATAGTCACAGCTATGTTTCTGGTAAGCAAAGGTAACCTGCAGTCCTCAAATGGAAAGTTCCAGAATAATGACATAATTTCTTAAAACTGATTTGTTTAACTTCGGTGTGATTTATTGCCCATGTCGCTTGGTCTCATTTTTCACAATGGTGAAGTTTCATATGAAGCCCATCCCATAACCCCCTAACATATGCTTTATCCTATTTTTCATTTATCTCATAAGAGGACGTCATAGCCAGTTGCTTCGGATGCGATAATGATGTTGCAAAGAGATAATCACAAGGGGCTAAAACAAGAGGAAAAGATTAGAAGAATGCAACATGAAACCTATTTTCATGCAAATGTCTTCAGCAATAAAAACTAAGAAAGAAACACTAAGGAAAGTTAATTAAATCCAAGCTGCACTTTATTACAAAAGATACTTTCAGCTCAGCAAAGCTTCTAAATGTTTCCTTTAAATCTCTAAATGCTTACTCAACGGAGTGCCTTATTCAGGTTTACTAACAGCATCCTCATCAAAGAGGACTATGCATCAGGCAGAGCATTTCATTTTAGCACAGGAATGCCTCATTACATATGACCATGCTATTTATCACACCATGGGGTGCTAATTCATTAATACACAATGGGATTATTCTTGCAAAAACAGCAATAGACACAACAATAGCTACAGCACTAGCCAAGTCCTTTGTATCAGCAGGTTCTATTCCTTGCATCTGACAGCAGACTAGCATGTTGAAAAATGATGTATGGGCATTTTTTTTCTCTTTTCTTATTTGCTTTTTTTATTCTTTTAGATGTTTTTATCATAGTGAGCTCCTGCACCAATCTGAACCAAGGCACACATATCATTTTAGTTTTGTTAGCTGTTTTCATGCATTTTTCTGTTTAGTCAGTAATGGATTAGTTGATATATAAACAGAACTGAACAAATGATGGCATTGAAATGGAGTGTGCAGTATTAGGGGGAGAGAAGAGAAGACTAACTGCAGAATTCAACCTAGAACTTAGCATGTAATTATTCCCATGAATATCTGAGACAGATCTGTGAAGTGTGAAGTCTCATTGTGTACAATGGTAAACACCAGGAAAATAACAAAACAACATTTACTGAAAAGCTGTTAATCTGACAATCCAGTTAAAAATGTAAATAATACAGAACGTACCTGTTTCAACAAAATATTTGGAGTCAGCTATATTTGCTGCATAACCACGAACTACACTGAGAGAGAGTGGAATTCATAATGATATAAATATAGTGTAAATTGCTGCTCTAGTGGCATAGAGGGATAAAGCTCTGTCTGTGGCCCAGGAAACCTGGGTTCAGTTAGCATATCAGGTAACTGACAGAATAGCAGGGAGGGATAGGAATGCCTGTCTGGGGGGGTGGGGGCTGTTGATGATATTCCCTAAGGGGAGGTGTGGCCCAAAGAGGGAAGTTGCCCTTGGATGTGTGTCACCAAGCATGGGGTATGGGTGTGTGGAAAGTGGGTAGGTCATATATAACTCCACCCCTGGACAGTGTACCCCCCCAGGCCATCCTTAGGTTCCTTGCTTGTCCCATCGTAAATTTTGGTATTGAACCAGGGGGTAAATTGAAGTGCTGGTAGAGCCAGCATAAGATGTGGGGCACTGAGAAAAGCTATCGGAATGACACTTAGGTAGCTGAAAAAATAGAGTAAGTCAGCGCAAACTGATGTAGCATAGCAGTAAATGGGGCAACATTTGCACAGAGGATTAAGGATATGAGCTACAAGTAAGCTTTATCCTGTCATTCTAGGTTTGATTCCCTCAGCCTCATTTGCCAGGTTTGTGACTCTGAGGAAGTCACTTAAATAGACAGTGCTTCTGGGTCACCTGTAAAACTGACGTTTATATCTGATTGGTTACCTGCTAAAGAAATCAAACAAATAAATAACATAAAAATCAAATGGGACCCTACTAACAATTGCCAGGTGGTGCGTATACCCATAAAGTGACCTGACAATGTTATAAAGCAGGAACACATAAGGACTAACTAATGTACTCTCTTTGTCACAAGTTATGCCATGTACCTGATCCATTTGCATTTATTTGCAATAATTTGTTGAGGAGAAGCAAAACAATGTACAAAACTAAATAAGCAGTAGTTAAACTTGAGTTCTGCATCCTGAGGAAAACGGAAAGTTCAGGAGCCTAGATTTTTCAAAGGGTGTGAACCAGTATCACTCACAAAGGAAAACTCGATGCTCTTGATCTGTGCCATACTGCACAATATACAGTTGAAATGGACTTTGGCAACAGAGGGGTAGCACATAGCATAGGTGGAGTCTGGTCATGGTGCACAACGAAATGACAACAAGATACAGAATAAACACCAGTACATGTCACTTACTGGACAGAACACATCTATGCTGCCTCACTTCCTCGGTATGTAGTAGACCCCCAACTCAGCATAGCACAGAGCCAGTATCTATACATTTATGGGTCACACTAGCATCCTCTAACATGATCAACATTAATTGTGCAAACACAGCATAACACATAGCTGATATCTATGCAGTTATGTCTGTGTCACACTAGCATTCCCTGATATGACTATGATTAATTGTGCAAACATTACAGTGCTGAACAAACCTCTGCTACTGCTGTGATTGAGGTGAAGTAGAGTGAAGCTTTCCACCATTCACTGCAAGTGCTGTGCACCAAAAAGGAAGTAAGTGCCTTATAACCTGAACACTACCTCCAGAGCACAGATCACATAACTACATATGTCTCTCTCTCTCTCCCTTTTACACACCATGTGGTACATCGGGCAATGAACACCTTTCAGCACCCATTGTTCCTGTAGCAGTTAAGGGGTTTACAGGCTCAGGTTGCTAGCCCAAGGCCCAGCCCTCTTTAGAGGGTGCACCACACACACTCGCACACAGACACACACTCACACCTAGGGCCAATTTAGAGTGTCTAATCCACCTATTGCATGTTTTTGGAATGTGGGATGAAACCGGAGCACCTGGAGGAAACCCACGCAAATGCATGGAGGACATGCAAACTCCAGACAGAAGGTACCCCAGCCAAGAATCCAAACTGAGAACCTCTTGCTGTGAGGTGAAACATTAACCACTACACCACTGTGCCACCCAACTGCATATGTAAATGCACATAATAAATAGCATGCAAACTGACTTGGAGCACATACTAAAGGTGGGACTGCCTCTAACTGCTGTAACTATGGTTAATGATTGTGGAAACTCAAGCAAGTGATTGCATATGGATAGTATCCCACCCACAGAATACATATGCTGTAGTAGGCTGGCAGTACTGATCCTAGGTTGCCGTCGTTACCACTGTCACCAGCACATGACACCCAGGTAGCTACCTGCTAAGCACAGGTCTGTGCAGCCACAGACACCATAATGATCTGCATGTGATGCACAATGGTCTCATATACTACATCTGCAGAGGTAAGCAATTCACACACATCCCATGTCTGCTCCATTAGAGTTTGTATCTGCTCCTGCAAACCATGCATATGTGGACAGGACAGAACATCTGAGTGGCTCTCAAATGCACATCTGGTGTCGGATCCCAGCAGCATGCATCTGTGCCATTTCTGATTATCCTGCATCATGCACTATGCCAGGCATGACTAAGTCAAAGAAATCATGGTGGTGTTGTACCGAGTTAAAGCTGAGTCCAGCACAGGTACTGTATGTGAGGCACATACCATAACAAGAAGTCCACCCCACACATGCACACAGCCAGTTTGGTGTACAACATGGTCTGGTTAGGCATAGGCAGCAGCCTTCCCAGTAGTCACTGAGCCCATATCTCTACATCTTATAACACAGGAGCCAGCAGCACTATGGGGACCTTTTCAGACACTGCAGCAGACACTGCAGATGCTGTGGATGACTCAAACAGTGCAACACTCCTACTCATTGTATGGAGCCCTACTGCTGATGATAATGATGACATGGTCAGTGTGTGCATGTGCTCGCATGCACGCGTGCACACACACACAAATACACACATTAATATGATCCCTGCTACACATCAGACTGTGTGTGTGTGTGTGTGTGTGTGTGTGTGTGTGTGTGTGTGTGTGTGTGTGTGTGTGTGTGTGTACGTCTGCATGTGCATGTACGTGTGTGCACGTGAGCTCACATGCAAATCTGGTGAAAGAGTAACACTATAAAAATCTTTGTTATTAACTTGCTCAAGTATCAGGCTTATATCTAGTTCAACTTGCTCTTCTCTCCCAGACCTGCTGCATCACTCTTGGTTATCAATTTATAAATCCCTAACTACAGCTTTAAGGGATTCCCAGTTACTGGTTCTGTATCCATTGCATGATGGTGTCTGTATGAGTTATATCTGATCTGTCCCAGAAATGCACATCAAAATATTTGTTTAGAATACATAGCCCATTTATCAATAATCAATATAGCTGCTATGCAATACCAAACAGAAACATCCAGGCTCAGTTGGCTCGCACTGCTAGCCTTATTGGAAATCTCTACTGGTACAGGCAGAATGTTTGAAGGGTCTGTTTCTAAAACAGACTAGGGTACAGGTATCCAGAAACTTACTGAGACAAGTGTACACTGAGTACCATGCCTACCTGTGATGGTGTTATGTGTGAAATGAATGCTGCACAACCATCTAGCTGACGCCCAGATTTGTGACAGAATACATCTCCATCCAAAGTGCCAATTCTTAATCAGTGAACTAGTATTACTGGATTCTGCAAGATGCAGAAGGTTGTGACTTTATATGCGAGATACTTTAACCCATGTATATTGATGAAAAAATATAATGCAAACATATCTGTTGAGCATGCGGATCATTATAAACTCTGCTTCAAAGTATTGTCATACTTTACCCTGTATGCACTGTTGTGTTTTTTTTTATCTACCTATCTGTTATTAATTGACTCATGTTGTCTAGTTCACGTTGTGTAATATTTGTAACTTTTAATTTACATTACTGGAGCTTTTCTCCCTGGGTCTTCGATGAAAAAGGGCATCTGCTCTTTTGGACTAACCCAATCAACAAATGTCAAAATAATTATTTTTGATAATTAGCTATTATTAACTCCCCAAGTTATGTTGACATCCCACAGAATGGCCTCACTGAGACCAGTTCCCCTGAATTACCACATTGATGGTAGTCCACTGAACACAAACTGCATTATAAGAGATCTGGGAACACAGGTTAACAGCAACCTCTCTTTTGATCACCACATTGCCACTGTGGTCAGAAAGTCCTTCTATGTGGCACATCTCATTATTAAGGGTTTTGCATCCAGGAAGAAAGAGGTCATTGTCTCCCTCTACTCTTCCCTGATTAGGCCAATAATCAAGTACAATGCCCCATTTGGCACATACCTCACTAGACACCTGAAACAACTGAAGAGGCCACAAAAATACCTCACAAAGAGGACCCTAGGCCTTAAACACTTGTCCTATATGGACAGACTCAACTATTCTCTGTCTCATATTGCCTACTTAGAGGCGATCTCTGCTTGACTTACAAAGCCATGTCTGACCCAGCTCTGTTAAAAATGCTACATCTAAAGAAATCCCAATCCCTCCACAACACATGCTCCAGAGACCTCAACCTCATTACCACAATCAACAGAACATACTGGAGGGACAGTTTCATAACCCAGAGACTGCCCATGCTATGGAATAGACTTCCCATACATGTCAAGCAGAGCACCTCGCTGACCTTCTTCAAGAGAAATCTTGATGAGTGGATGAGAAATAGAAAATTCACCCCGGAGATAACTCCAGTGGCTCTGCTCGACAGATGCACTGGGAATTAAGGTCAGCTGGCATTATGCCAAGGTAATCCTATGGCTAGGCTTGTAAAGGTCCCAGGGCCATTAGCCTAATACACACCTATGACCCTATAAAATAAACAAAATAAATAATTGGGGATTATCATGCTCCCCTCCAAATAAGGTCTATAATTGTGACTGCTGATATGGAAGAAGAAGAAGCTCATATATATTGTGAGGAGAGGAACATGACTAAGTACACCACTAGGGGTGTTGATATCTAATACTAGGCTTTGTATGTCTCCCAAGCATAGTCATACATTCATGATGCACTGGCAGCAGGTTTGTACAGTCAATAAGCAGCCACTGGGTGCAGACATTAGCAATGTATTACAGACATTCTCTGTGCTGTTCTCCCCATCCAAAACAAACCAGACCATTATGTTCCCCATTATCTCACATGAACATACTGGTTTGCACCTCAGTAAAGTAGACACTCGACTTGCATCTAGCCAAATCAGCCTGACCTGGAACTGTGGGCTGTAAACATGAGGTACCTTTGAGTACAATGAATAGTATTAACCCTGTAACTCAGTGTGCATCAGATTAGTTACATGTAGTACATAGTCAGAAATCCAGATATGTATGTGTGTCTGACACACCTGTAATATGTAATCACTAGAATTATCCGGAACAAGTAGCGGCAGTTCTGTGATTCAAGGCTATGAAGAATGTTTTTCTAAATATCTGATATGTCTTAGGAATGGGGCTATTGCAAGATGACCTCTGTCCAGAACGTGCTGGATGGTAATGCATTGTCTGCATCTCATCTAACATTTCTCCTAGGCCCCACCACAAAAATAATTAGGTGTAGCACACTTGCTGTGCTAATCCTGTGTTTTCTCACCTTGGATGCAATGAACCCAATATCAAAAAATGACAAAATAAAAAAACAACTTTCACTGAACCTCATAGGTCATCTTTTTACCCCCATGTGGGGTCACCCACACCCCCCAGAACTAACTATATGAACTTTGAGGTTGCACAGCAGCAGCAGAGAAAAAAGAAAATTCCACTGTTGGTGAAACTTTTTTCACTCCTTTATCTCAGTTGTTCAGCACTTGATAATTGTACTGCTGATCAACAAGTATCCCTTGAGCAAAAGCCTTAATATCTGTATATTATGCAGTGTGTGCCTTGTACAGTACATCAATTAAAAAGTCAGCAACTGATTGCAATAGTAAATGATAAATGGGCCCAATTATTTTCCTCATTGATGAATGAGTGGATGATTATGGAACTGCCAAGAGGTTTGCAAAAAGGGTAAACCTCTTGGGATGAAATATATGTCTTAATTATAATTACGCTCCAAGCACAGCTCTCAGAAGAAGCTTCCACTGTCAACCGCTGTCTCTGCTGTTTAACTCTGGCTACTGCTTCTTTGTTAGATATCACAAAGGGGAATCGTCAGAGTACAAAGGATACGATCCGCACTTATGTATAGCAGTTACATAGCGATAGCTGCAGTTATACTGTACTTTTTTTGGGGGGGGGCCTGTGGCAACTAAACCATCTACCGCCTGTTGACATCCCTCAAAAATTTCCAGATCTCACCACCCCTGGCCATTTAGCTTACCCTTGAACTACAAACATCAGTCCCCTCATAGCGAGTAGGCCCTGGCTATTTACATCAAGCTACAGGCAGAAAGAGAGAGAGAGAGTGTGAGAGGGAGAAAGAGAAATGAGGAGGAGGAACAGGGCTTCTCAGCACAGGGTCTCACACTGTCCACATAACATTTTATTATGCTCTCACATTCCTGAGATGTTGGGCATGCAGTATGATGGGGCACATGTGCCCCCCTCATCTTTTCATACAGCATACAAATGTCTACTGCCCCCCTTACCTCCTTATTCAAGTTTTACAACTGGTGCACAACTCACTGCTTACCACCAAAAAAAATATATACGCCATGGGCAATTCCTGTGCCTATACCTGATTTCAGACACTGGTCCTCATATGCTCATGCATAACTTCCTGATTGTCCTCCTGGGTTTGCAGAGCAGCAGCAGCACAGGTAGATATCCTTCTACCCTGTCAGATTCATTAACACCTACACTAATTGTGCACTAAGTGTACACTATTCTGAGTGACTAGGCAACACAAGCATAACTCCCACCTTCTTTCTCCTAATTTTAGTTTTCCTGCTGATTTTCTTGCAATCTTAAATATAGAGTTGGATTCATAAAGGTTGCCACAATATGTAGACTACATCTACACTTAGTCTAATCTCTCTGAGTGAATAGACAGCACGAAAAAATGTGATAGGGATGTTCTGAAGTACAGATTGTGTATACTTAGCCTGGACGTTCATGAATCCGGCCCATTTTGTTGTTGATTTGTTGTCACTTCATGCTGGAGGATTTTTTTTCATTAAATATCACTTCTGGTTTACCTAACTTTGATCTGGGTCATGGCTAAAAAAGGTCCAGAAGCTATCTATTCACCCTCGTAATTAATTAACCTATTAACAACATGCAAGCAGCATGAGTAACCTCAATATACTTTAAAACCTTCAATTTCTTTGCTCAAGAATTCTGGACAAAATAATGGGGCTGTGGGCAGGGGCAAAGGCCTAAACTCAAAGATGATTTTAAAATATTACTCTAATTCAATTAGACAATTAGTAGAACAACTGGTTTTGCATCAATATACATTTCTGAACAATAAAAGGTCTGCATATCTATTGACTGACTGTAATCCTCAGTGACTTACAAGAAAATCAAAACATTTGTGAGGGACAGTACAAAAATATAAAGCAGAATCCTGAGCATTCTTCAAAATCAGGGACAGTCGAGAGGTGATATGGTTAACTGTAATAGAGAATGTTTCAAACTGCATTCTTGAAATTCAAAGATGTTACAGAAGCTTTTTAATGCTGACATTTTAAAGACTCCACCAATGTGATTAAACTAGTTAATAAAGTTAAAGGTTTGATACCGTAATGTTATATTACTTTTTTTTAATTTTTTTGTAGTCCCTTTAGCTACTCTTTCAGTAAGTTCACATGAATTTGTCCCCCAACACCATTTACTATGACTCACTTCACAAAAGGTGGTTCCATCTCATACTAAGGTTTTGTACAGGAAGAGAGATAGACAAGAGAGAAGATTCACCCTTTCCTATGGAGTTGCACAAAGCCTTACCTTGTGAACTTTATTAAAATAACCTCTAAAAGGTTCACACATTTCAAGCAAGCTTGCTGTACAAACCTCACTGGTTTGTTAGGATGTTGCTGGAGTGAACATAATTCTTTGTAGTATGCAGAGCTTTACCTGCTCCATGTATTTACCTGTTAGAAAGAGATGAGTAGGAATGCCAAGTGTGTTACAACTTTGAAAGCTGTTTCAACTTCTTTACGGTGTTCTGCTCTAAACTAGCTGTAATTCATGCTTTAGTGTGAGCCTAGAGCATGCACACCTTTTTTTTACGTCAGAAAGGTGTGTGACTTTTTTTTTCTTGTTTTGGAGTGTAATAGTCATACTTTGTGTAGACAATCTAACTGCTGAGGCAATTTAGAAAATTTGGATTTGCTATTCTGTAACAAGTGAGTGCACAGTACCACCAAACAACATACAATAAATCTTTATCAGGATACCCTATAACATATCACTTTCAAATGGTGTTCATATAGAATTGCAGCAACAAAAGTACTATGGTCATTGAAGGTGTTACAGTGTATATGAATAACACAAAATCTATTGCTGAATGTTGACAAATTGGCAGTTTCAGATTTACCACTGTACATGGCCAGTACTGTAAATCTAAACCAAGAAGTCATTTAGAACTCTATGTTGTACCATTTCTGAGAGAGAAAACTGCAAAGTTATGATAAAGCCTCCACATTAATAATGCATAATCACTCTGCACATTCCAGGACATTGTAGCTCACGTCATTGATTATCTTTGCATCTCACCTGAAAAGACTGGGGAAAGAGACACTTCTAAAAAGGCATGCCTCGTATTGTTTTGAAGGATATTTAGCAGTGACCTTTCGATCCTTTTTTCCCCATAACACACTATGGCATTTCTAGAAGCGGGATATTGGTACCAAAGGCTCCTCAGCTATAGCACCTTATATGATCCAAAAACAAGCATGCATAAAAAAACTTCTTGCATATAAAAGCTGAAAACCTTTCCTGTCTAGCATTACACACATAACATTGAGACAAAAGTCCTGAAATTATTCCAGGATATTTACACACCAAGCAGGATCCAAGGCCAGAAGCCTACTGAGCAGGTCAAAAGACCTTATTTTAAAGGATCAGGTACTGTGGAGTAAAGATGCAGGTCAGCAGGTTATGAGAGATAATATGAAAACAATTAACTGGTATGAATGAGAATAAACAGCCTTCTAATGAACTGGTTTTGAGGGTTGGCTGAACATGTAATGCATTTAGTCACATATCCGGTAGATAAGTTCACATGATGAGGGTTTGCATTATGCATACCCTTTGATCCACCTGCTAATGGGCTTATGCGAACTGTATAGCGAAAATCAGTTCACCCACAAAATGATAGTGTGCATTTATACATTGCTAGTGTTGCTATGATCTGCACATGTAGCTTTTTAAAACATCTTTATTAAATTAATGTTTAAACAATGGATAAGGGAACATGTATTAATAAAAAAGAAAACAAACCATAGTGACATTTTTCATTATTTCATGCAGCATATAATTGGGGGAGCAAACTGGTTGTAACTAAGAAAATTATTTGTTTGAGCTGGGACACAGGATCTGAATTGCCTGGACATGGTAAAGCCTTACTAAGTGTAATAGCAGTGCCTGCCAAAAAAAGCAATTACTAGAAAATAGAAATCAAAATCTAAGCCAGCTGTTGTAGAAGTGCTAAATACTGCAAAGGATTTACAAAACTGAGTTGGTATCTTTAGAAAGGGAGCAAAATAATTTACATAGAAACAAATGGAATTTGTGGGACAGTGCATGCAGAATAACGTTAAAGATGAGGAGTGAGGTTTAATGGAAGGCCAGAACTGAGCAATTTATTGTTTTTGTGCCACAAAATATCTGTCACCTTTGTAACACAACCAAAGCTACTGTTAGCAATGTTACTAATGCTAGAAGCATTTAAGAACACCTTCAAAGATAAGTGATGCATACTGATTACAGGTAATATCTAATTTCATTTTTGATAATCAGCTCTGTGAAAGGTGCTCTCACAAAAAGATAAATGTAATAATGCGCAGAAGCGATTCACAGTAGCTGTATGGACTCGTAAACACTCCTTAGTACTTACACATTGATAACTTCCTGTCTGTTCTGTCATTCTGAATACCCAGCACAAGCCTAGGGGATCTCTACATATAACATGGTTTCATTGGTAGTGGTCAAATGTAAAATACAGATGTCAAGCACTTCATTCCTTCATCATATCTTTTTATTCTTTAATGTGAAACTGGACCCAAGACATGATTCCAAAATGTTAATAATTTCTACTTCTTTCAAAAGAGATGTAATTTCTGTATTTCAGTCTCTGAAAGTTAATCTGTAGCAAATATTTATATTATTTTCATAAATAGTCAAAGTCACAAGCTGTGTTTAGTTTAAGCCAACATGAGAATCTAATTAAGTGTAATGAATGATTTCTTCTAATCAAAGACCATTTCAATATCTGTTGTTAGCTTCATCAAGAATCTCTTACAAAATTGTATCTCGGAGACAGCACATTCCCATTCATAACAAATTGCCAAAGAAATATAAAAATATGAATCCATTTCAGACTTTAAGGAACTATATTACTGTTTCTGCAGGTAATAAGGAAATATGTACATGCATGCACAAAAACATAATTTTAGAATCTGCATAAAAAAATCCACTGTAGCTTGAAATTTGTTAATGCACATTGAAAGAATTGTTTGAGATCTGTATATAAATTAGTAAGGAAACAAACAGCTGCACCATAAAATTGTCTTAGGGTTGTTTGATAAATACAAATTAATTTGATCTGCATTCCATAGGGTTTAAATTGTGACTCATTTCCCACAGTTTAGTGTACTTATTTCTGAAAGTACACAGCTGCTCCTTTCACTTGTCTCTGAAGCAGATGGTCTACACTTCGGTCAATTTTTTTCAGAGAACATTCATTTTTTTTCTTCTTACTTTAAGTATGCTTTTAGGTCATTTATTGAAACAACGCTGGTTTTATGTGCAACTACACTGATTTCAAATGTTACTAGTTTATTCTGCATAACAGTGTTATATATTTTATTGCTTCACAGATCCTTGAAATATTTCTTTGGAAAGGTATGTAGATATAAATATTACTGATGACAGCACAGAGTCCTGAAATCTTGAGTTCCAACAGCAAAATACAGATACGTGCACAATACAAATTAATGGCTGCAAGGAACCAATGAAAGCAGAGCTCCCTGCATTCCTTATGCAAGGAGAAGTGGCAATGTAGAAACTGCTACAGCCTGAGTCAAAGATTCGATGCCTGCCTATGGATGTTGTCTAAACAGTGTTTGGAGATGACCACACACACACACGCACAAACACCTACACAGACACACACACACAAACACATTTCATCCTACTTTACAAAGATGTGCTACTTACACTGACTTGATGCCCTGAAATGTATATACATTTCTGTTGCTAACTTTGTCTTCCCTGTAAAAGAGTCTCTAACTTGTAAGGTTTATCTGGTTAACAAAATTAAAATAAAAAATATGGATATTGTTCTCTGTCAACAGCTGTATACAAATATAGGTATGTGATGCACTTGTTCATACTATTACAGACAAGTAAACTATATACTTTGAAACTCTCTCCCTGAGATCTTCAAAAATTAGCAACAAAACCAGCAAACATATCTTTCATTTATAAATCCCGACAAACAGGGCCATTAAATACAGAATGCAAACTATTTCATTATGTTTTACTAACTGAGTAAATAGCAATGGGAGGAGATGCATGAATCAGATGACCTGAGTGTTTTATAGAGGTAGTTGGAATACTACACAGACCAGCTGTTGCATTCAGTAACATCACAAATTACAAGAACTCTGGCATGAACAAGCATAAAAATGCAGCAGGATAGCTTCATGGTACAAAAAGAACAAAGACCAACCTGCACCCCAGTTGACCCACTTTTAATTAATGGTCCAGGTATTGGAGAAGTTGTCCCAGAGGGAGCAGCTACTTCTGGGGTATTCTGTGGTATCTTGGAGACAGGAGGTAGTCTGGCCACTGGCAACTTGTGGGAGGCAAAGTAATTTAACAGTAGAGATATCAGGGAAAGTATGTGGCACATTGGATCGGCCAAAACATCCCCTTGCTCTCCAGATGGAGATTAGTGAGTGTGTGGAAGCATAAAGACTCCAGCATCAAGGATCCATGCATCAGAAGGAGGACTTCTGCCACCACTGGAGGCTTAAAGGAAAAAGAGTTACCCAGGTTACCTGAAAGATGGTCCACTGCTGGTCAGCTCTTGCTCTGCTATACAACTGGTTAGCATGAGGAAACAAAAGACCTGATCATTTGGCAGACAGTGGAAGAAAAAGATCATTATATATAACCATACAAGGCAAAGTCTGCTACCTTCATTTCAAACTCACAATACTAGCACCTCAATCTAAGTATGTCTGAAATACAATAAAAATATATTGCTTACTTTTGAAAATCCTAAGTCAAAAACCTCACACCTTACCATGAGTAAAACATACCTTACAGAATTTGAAGGCATTATCAGGACACTTGTACTTCTGCCAGGTGACCCAAGCACAAAAGAAAATTCCACACAGCCAGAGGCTATTGTCCCCAAACTACTATGACAACACTTGCTACTCTACCACCTGTTCCACCTTCTGTTTTAGAGAAATTATGGTTAAGGAAGTAAGACAAAGCTTTGAAAAATTAGATATGAAAGCTAACCTCCAGTCTCCATAGCATCCATCTTTTGGCTCATCCATTTTCTTCTGTATTGCTGGCACGTACTTACACTCTATTAATTTCTACCAGCAATATCTGCCACAGTATAAACCTATTCAAATAATTTCTATCCAAAAATTGCCTCATTCTTCCCTAGACTTTTACCTTATCTCAATTTGTTTGCCTATCTCACAAAATTTTGAAAAGTTGCTTAACAACCAGTTAGCAGAATATCTTAACAAATATGGTATATTAACAGTTCCCCAGTCTGGCTTCAGAAGTGGTCATAACACTCTCACTGCAATTTATACTGAATTGAACAAAACTGTAATCTCCTTAGGAAAAGGACACCTATCACAAAAAAACATACACACACACACACACACACACACACACACACACACACACACACACACACACACACACATATACACACACACGCAAGTTAAACCAACTATTCTGTGTCAAATTGTCTAACTCCTGATGCCAGAAGATCTTTGGCTAAAAAGGTACTTATTGTCAAATCTGAGCATGCTTTTGCCATATTAACACTCACTTCAGCCCACAGTACTATCATGATTCAAATAAATATTGATGTAGTATGCAGATTTATAAACTTCCCCCAAGACTACAGCATCACTGTGTCTCACTTGTAAAGGCTAACAGTTTTCATACCTGCCTATTCTGCTCTAGTCCCATCCATACTGTCCTGCACAATTTTACATGAACACTGCTGCTCCTGCCTAAGGAGAAAATTGCAAATCAAATACTCACCTTACTCATTTCATAAACAAGAAAACAACTCCATAACTCTGGTTTGGCTACCTCTCAATCTTGCTGTTGCAGAAAGAACTTTTAGTGAAATTGTTCCACCAAACTGGAACTGTATATCATAGCCGTCCTTAGGCATAGACCAACAAGGCAGCCTCCTAGGGTGCCACTCTAGCAGGGGCACTTTTTCAGTAATCTGGATGGTATAGGTAGACTAGGATGGGGGCACAGGGTGGTATTGGGGGGCACTGTGGAGACTTTTTGCCTAGGGCACCAGTTGACCAAAGGCTGGTTCTGCTGTATATCACAGTATATATGACACATAGCAAACTACAAGTCTTTTAGGAAAAAAATGCTGAACACCTAAAAGAGGAATATAAATGATCCTCCTACATAGACAAAGGTTAACCAAATATATTTCCTTATATCCTCCCACTATAGCAATGTCTTAAACTCCTTTCTCTTGCAAATCATTATTGTAACCAAATGAAGCAAACTAGACAATACTATAAATATGTACATAGTACAGGGGGGGAAAGCATTTTCCCATCTTTCCTTCTTACCTTTTCTTTTTCTCAAAACTGTTATACACATTTTAATAAGTTACAAGTGAAATGTAATAAATATTGCCTGTTCTAGTTCTACTTTGCAAAATTGCTTATGAATTCACAATTGCATCATGGCAATATAAATACTATTGTATGTAAATTTGTTTGTGCAATATCTTCACTACAGAATACAAGTCTTTAATTCTGCCTGGCACCCGGGTCAAGGATGAAAATGGTCCAAGAGCCAAACGTCACATTTTCCTGTTTATATTAATCAGTCACTAACAGTTCATTAATGATGTTTTATAGTACAAATATTTTTACTATTTAAGAGAGTATGAATGTGTTATTTTTCACTTTGAAAAAAGAGGAGGGCCTTTGTGTATCAGTTCCCATCCAGCTGAATACTTAGAGCTTACTTAACTATATTTTTAACGTTATAGATTTTTAGGATTACAGGAAACAATGTAGATTATATTTTCTTTGCTCATACAGGGGTGTAATACTGAAAGATGTTACCACATTAATCTCCTCATTAATGCCATGTCATCACTTTATTATCCCAAATGTCTTTACCATCTCCATAACACATTTTCTTTCACTACAGTGTGTTTGCCTTTTACAGCCAAGACATGTGGTAAGCTGCACAAAATCTGCAAAATAGTTGCACTAACGTTCGTGATGTGTTTTGTATCTATGGATGATCGATGTGTAATTTAAAAATAAATGGAATAACTATTATAAGTGAACATTCTCTTCAACTGCCTTCAGTTTTCAGGGACATTCTTGATAATATCATAAAAATGTTTTGTCCTTCACAAAGGTTTTGAATTTGTGATAAAATGGTGAGTAATTTAGTCATTTAATGTAATGTTGCTGAACATGTAACCAAAATCAGATTTATCAACAGTAAGTCTGACATGTAGCCAAAAAAAAAACATTTATTGAACAAAGCTAGTTTTAGTATTTTAAGGAAAGATGTTCTTTAAAGAAGCTGCCAGTCCCCACTCAAGAAACATGGCTTCTACACCCCTAACTTCATAATTCACTCCATTGTTATTGCATTTTGAAGGAAATGGACATTTCCACCCTTGAAGCAGTCTTACAGTAGTAAGGAAGTGATATCCAGTGCTACTGTGGATCACCAAACTGCAAAACTGTAAGCATCACAAATGCACAAAAATACTGCCGAAAGCACAGAAGCTTATTTTTGGAGGAAGTAGAAGCCCCTGCACACCCACAGAACTTATATATGCCAAGTCCACTGTTGCACCATTTTAAGGAACAGAGAGATCTCCCAAAAGAAGGAAATTATTGCTGGTGCACAGACTTAGAAATTTTACCAGTAATGATTTCCTAGGGAAAACAGTCAGTATTACATTCCTTATTATCTTTAGCTTCTGGCAACCGACATTCAAGAAATTTTACCTTGACCACCTGCAGAGGAGCCATGACAATCCACATATTCTTACACAAAAATACACTCTACATCCTCAACCAACATACACATAAGAAGAAACTATTTCCTATAAATTTTCAAACTGAAAATAGCAAAACTATTTTCAGTCAAGAAGACTGCATTCACTTAATCAGATTCAATGATGTAAGATTAAATGAATCCCATGCTGGCAAATCACATGACCACCTAATGCCAATTACTACTTTGACAATCTTCTTTTTCTTCAAAAAATGCATAACAGAAATAATGCTGTTACTCTATTAGCTCCCTAAGGGAATTTCATCTTTTACGAAATGCCTCTGATTTGGACTCTTTCACTTTGATTATGTCTAAAGAGATTGAGATGCGTGTGGATCAACACAGTAAAATACCAATAAATAACTTTTTTTAGCTTTTACCTAATTTTCTAATACAACATTCTTAAATCATTAACCTTTAAGATCGGCATGGAAAAGTTTTAAATGTCATTTCAGTTGATAAAAAAATCAGTAGGCTGAGTTTTTAAAATTTCAGTCACAGTGGTCATGAGACAAGCCATTAACAAAAAGCAATGTTGATTATCTGGGGAAGAATATAGAAGCAAATAAAACATAAATGCAAGCATCCTTTCAGTACATAACCATGCCACTTTGTTTCATCATGAGACATAATTTCCAGTACCAAGACTCATCAGCTTTATTGTCAGCTAAAGAGAGGCTATTTTTTGTTGATACATATACATGAGACTAAAATAAAATGATGACTTAAATCTGAAAAAAATTTTACAGGCCAAAAAAAAAACAGTTGACAACCCCTCTCTGGGCCAGTAATCAAGGAGCCTGAATCCTCACCACTAACAAGATGTTCACTTGGAATACAAATAGATGCACTCAGTATTTCCAGATGCAGACCTCTCTGCATCAAACACAATTTCCCTTAAGAGCACACATGGAACACACTCAGCCTGGGGTCTGGGTCTTTCTCTCTCTCTCTCTCTCCCCAGGTCCCCAGTAAGGTTCCCCACTGGTACAGCTGCAGAGTTAAGTCCTCAACCGAGTGTCCAAGCCAAGTCCTCCAACACTCTCTCTCTCTCTGTGAAACCAATGCTTCATTTCCCTATTCCAAGTAGCTGACACACACACTTTGAGATTTAATTTTTCACACACACACACACACACACACACACACACACACACACACACACACACACACACACACACACACACACACACACACACCTGGGAAAGGCTGACACAGACTACCCGCTCTACCAACTTTACCCAGACTATAAGGTAGATTCACTGCCACCAGTCAGATATTATAAGGCTCTTAGAAGGGTATCCAATTATACTGAGTGAAATTAATATTAATACACATGGTAATGTTGATCTAACAGCAAGGCTTCAGGAGTGGCCACAGTGTCACCAATAGATATAAGTACTCTCAAAGGTTAAATATATTTCTCTAAAGGATCAGTCATAATGAAAAGTTTAAATATATTTAATAATAAATAATAAAAGAACATGAAAATACAAAATATATATTTACAGTAACCACCAGAGTTTCAATGAATGGAAATATTAAAATAACACAGTTGAATAGATACACACAGTTACAGTAAAACAGTACTTAACTAATCTCACTGTATTTTCCTAACTGATTTAGATAATCACTATTCCTGGTCACTTATTAGAGCAAGGCAAGATGAAGTACTTGAGGGATCCTTCTATGTCAGGTTCCAAGAAACAGACTGCTTTGAGACTTCTCTAATATTGAAAATTATTTCTGTACAGAATGACATCACATACATCTTGTCATCTGACTTCTGGTTCCCATTCAACCCCCCATTGCTAGATGTTGTCACGAAGTATCACATAGATGTCAATAATACACACACACACAGAGCCTTGCTAAGATCTGCTGCAGCTCCTGGAAGTCACAAAACCATAAATCACCTCCACTCATCCTACAGGAGCTAATAAACCATACTTCTTACAGATATTGCATCTCTGGCTTCAATCAAAACTGTGGGATAACATCTTTATAGCCTAAGCCCAGTAATTTAATTTTCTTACTATTTCTCAAAGTCAGGTGGATTAACCTCTTCTCTTCCAGTATCCTCTGTTACAACATATACACTTAAACAGTTACAATAATGCATGTACATTTCTTTTCTGCCCAGTAGGGCACACTTTGCTACATTTTTAACACAAGCAGCTTTACAAATACAATTTTCAACACAACCGGCTGTACAAATCAGTCTGATATACAAATTACATATATTATTTTACAAAATTCCAGCTAGCTCTGCTGATATATGTTATACATCCACTGCCCTACTTCCCCTGGCATAGTTGGCAGTACCTCTTATCGTCACAAGGTACCATAAATATTTTGTGTAAAACCACAAAACTACTAAAAACACAGAAACTAAGTAGCTGTAGTACCTTCAAGCAGAGTAATTTATTGTTAGCGCTTTCGTTTAGACAAATTTCCAAACTTCTTCAGACATCCTATCCCAAAATGCAATGGTATTTATAATGACAACAATTCACCTTAATTGCCCAGCAATTAAAAAAATGAATTAACTAAGTAATACTTAGAATTGTATATACTAAAATTTGTTCACCTCAAAACACAAAAAAAACTATCAAAATAACATCATTGTCAAAAGATAAGAATACAGATACAAACATTTAGGACCATATAAATGTCTAAAAACATAAAAGATAAAAATATATCATGTATAATATAAAGTGTAAATATATATATATATATATATATATATATATATATATATATATATATATATATATATATATATAGTCGGTTGTGTGTGTGTGTGTGATATATATATATATATATATATATATATATATATATATATGTGTGTGTGTGTGTGTGTGTGTGTGTGTGTGTAAAATGTATTAATGATGATAAAATCAGTCAGGTAGAGTATATTTATATCTTACCTATTTAGTGCTTTAAGTTTCAAAATGCACATAATAGAAGCATATTCATTAAGCCCAGGAAATATATGGTCAAAAGTATGAATTTGCCATAGTAATTCATTTTCCTCAAGCTTAAGTTGCCACAGTCCCCCTCTAAAGCTATGTTTTTCTTGGTGTAAAATGGTAAAAAAAAAAAAACTATGAGTGGGGTAGTCCAAGGTATGCCTGGCAAGTGCATTGAGTGAATTTCCTTTATTTATGTGATATAGGTGTTCGTATATTCTTTGTCTTAGGGTTCTCTCTGTTTTCCCCAATATAAAATGATTGGCACTGTTGACACAGTGCTACATAAACTATTGCCTTTGATTCGCAATTATACTTCATATTCACTTGATATTTTTTATCTCCTATATTAAATGTGTGGCCAGTTTTTATGTGCTGACATTGATTGCAGTGCCCACATTTAACATTCCCTTATTTTTAACTGCCTTATTTTGTAGTTCTACAAGGTTCTTTAAATTTTGCCCTCGTCTATATGATAAATGCAAAGGCTGAGCAACCTTTCTATTGATATGTGTGTCTACTAAAAACAAAGACCAATTTTTGTATAATATATTTGACACAAGTTTAGCATTAATATAGTATGTGGTTATAAATGTAGGACCAGTGTAAGCCAAATTGTTGCTTTGCATAGTAATAACTGTGGTATCCGTATAGTCACATAAAACTTCTGGCGGGTTATACCCCTTATTCAATATAGGCCAAAAATGGCCATTCTGTCTTTTATTAGTTACTTCCCTCCAAATTTAATCAAATAGTCTCCCAGGGTATTCTCTGCTAATAAACATATCTCTAAGAAGTCTATATTCTGCTAGGAAATCATGTTCTAAGGACACCGTCCTAGCAGCCCTGACCAACTGTCCCTTCATCACTGCCTTCTTTTGATGAAAGGGATGGCTGCTAGAAAAATGTAGGAATGTATCTGAATATGTGGGTTTTCTAAAAATTATAGTTTTATATCTATTATGAACTCTGTCGTTAAATATTGAAACATCCAAAAAATTGTTAGTGTCAGTTGCAAACTGATAGGTGAAGTCAAGAAAATCAGTAAGCTGTCGAATTTCATTTTTAAAAGATAAAACCGTAGTAACATCACCTTTGCAAATAAAAACATATCATCCTGGTACCTCGTCTACCAGGATGTATATGTTTAAAAAAGGTGGCTTTTAAACAAAAATTCATGTTCCCAATAGGCTAATACACAATTGGCGAAACTACCACCACAGGATGCCCCCATGGCTATACCTGACGTTTGTTTATACATCTGGCCATTGAACAACATACAATTGCTGGAAAGAACTAACTGTAGTAGTGTTTCAATTACATTAATGCCATTATTGTCTGTCCCTTTATCTGTAAGTAAAGCTCTGACCCAATCAAGGCCCAGTTCTTGGGGAATAACAGTGTATAGATATTTTATATCTACTGTTAGAAAATTGTAATCTGCATTGAATTCTAAATTGTTAATACCATGCAAAAACCCCCATGAGTCTGGGCATATTTGTTTCTCACTTTTAATTATCAGTTTGAGCTTATTATCCACATATTTGGCACAGGCATGTATGATTGACCCCCTCCCATCTACTATAGGTCTTAAAGGTGGGTTAGGTACACTCTTGTGTATTTTAGGGGAACCAAAAATCATAGGTATCTGTGGTGCTATCATTGTCGAGTAGTGCAAAATGTCTAAACAAATGCTTCCTTCAAGAAATAAATCATTAATAGTATCATGTATTTTCTTATGTGCAATGTTTACCTGGTTAATACTAGAAACACAATAATGGTCACTGTCTAATACATTCAACATTCTCTGTTGGTAATCGTTTTCATACATAAATATTAGACCTCCGCCCTTATCGGGCTTCATTACTCTAATGCCATGTATTTTAAGAGATGCTAAAAAATCGTGTTCTTCGGATGTCATATTAACATGCACATTCTTAGTATTTTCACCCAGTAAACCCAGGTGTAAATCCATTTCACAAATGCGTTCAAATAACGCCAAAGTTGGATGCAATGATGGATTAAATAGATTAGAGACTCTTAAATCACTAGTTAAACCAGAAGTGTTACCCATAAGAACAGTAAGATTAAGTTTCCGGACAAAAGTTTTCAAGTCTAAAATTGTTCTTGCCAAATCCGCTTTTTTTATCGGGGACAAAGGATAATCCCTTAGACAAAAAAATCAATAAACTGAATGTTAACATTAAAGTTAGTGTAGTTAAACACTTTAAAGTTGCCTCTACTACTGATTAAAATAGAAATATAGGTAGGAGGGTCATGAATAAAGAAATCTTGAACTACCTCCTCCGGCAGTTCAGCTTCCTTCGTTGTTGCTGGCTATGTCCCTTGGCATACTGTTGTTGTCTGGATGTTTTCAGGTGAGTTCCTTGAAAACCCTGCCCATTATTATCATTAAAATTGTTGGCTGATAGTTGTTGCGCGGCTCCACCATTTTTACTCCTTTCGCTCTACCTCAACTGCTGGGGTTGCACAATGACATCATTTCCAGCATCATCACCATCCTCGTCGACAGACAATTGATCACTGTTAACCCTTCCATCACCCATAAAGATCAATGGTTGTGGGGGGAGGGGATAAGCAGTCCCTTGTTCATAGGCTCGAACATCTCTCTCAAACTTCTTTTGCTTAGTATCAATGGCTCGTTATATGACAGCGTCTTATCTTCTGACAATGATGTTATTTTGATAGTTTTTTTCTGTGTTTTGATGTGAAAAAATTTTAGTATATACAATTCTAAGTATCATTTAGTTAATTATTTTTTTTAATTGCTCGGCAATTAAGGTTAATTGTTCATTATAAATACCATTGCATTTTAGGATAGGATGTCTGAAGAAGTTTGGAAATTTGTCTAAACGAAAGTGCTAACAATAAATTACTCTGCTTGAAGGTACTACAGCTACTTCGTTTCTGTGTTTTTTATAAATATTTTGCGTAGTACGGTGTGCACATTCATGTATGTCTCTCTCTCATTTGGGTTTACTAAGTAGCATATAAAGTATAAAATAATATAGGAAAACCATAAAACTAACAATATTTTATATACTATTTGTACTTTGAGGTATCTTTGCCAATATTTTATATATGTGTGTATATATATATATATATATATATGTATGTGTATTGTGTGTGTATGTGTGCCCGTGTCTGTATATATGTGTGTATATATAAACTTATGTATATATGTATGTTGACCTCAGAAACATCAACCACAAAAGGTCAACAAATTGAACTTCAACACATTACCATATATGTGCTGAGAAAGAACCTCTCATTATACAGAGCAAGCTTATTAACAAATAGTAACAAAAGCAGGAAGTAATCTTACAGATTTACAATTCCAGTGACAATTTATTACGATTAGATATAAAAATCAGGTTCACAGTAGATCAATTAAAAAAAAAGTCTAAAATGCCTGTGTTGTAGTAACAGTATTTTGTCACTTAGTAAGCATCATAGGTTCATAGGTCGGTACTAGGCTATCTGCCCGAAGGCAGATAAATACCCGAAGCCTAGCCAGAATGTGTTGGCTTTCGACGCCCCTTTAGATTAGTTCCCTGTGCCTCTGTACAGCAGAGCCACTGAAGTGATCCCCAGGGTAAACTTTCTGTTTCCCATCCACTCATCAAGGTTTCTCTTGAAGAGTGTTAGCAAGGAGCTCTGTCTAATGTAGATTGGAATCTTGTTCCAAAGCATGGGAAGTCTCTGGAACAGAAATCTATCCCTCCAGCACGTCCTATTTATTGTTGTGGTGAGGTTTAGATCTCTAGAGCGTGTGGCTCGAGGGGATAAGGTTTTCTTTAGGTGGAGCATGTCCATCAATTCTGGGGTGGACATGGCCTTGTATGTCAGGCAGAGATCACTTCTGAGTAGGCGGTATGCAACCGAGTACAGGTGGAGTTTCTTCAGTCAAGCTGCATAGGACATCTGTTTGAGGCTAGTGATCCTCTTGGTGAGGTATTTCTGTGGTCTTTCCAGCTGTTGCAGATGTCTTGTAAGGTACATCCCAAATGGGGCGTTGTACTCTATGATGGGTCTGATGAGTGATGAGTAGAGGGGAACAATGACCTCTTTTGATCTGGATGCGAACTCTTTTGTGATTAGGTAGGCCACATAGAAGGATTTTCTAACCACTTTGGCAATGTGATTATCAAAGGAGAGATTAATATCTACTTGGGTACCCAGATCCCTTATTATGTTTTCTGTATTTAGGGGACTACCACCTATGTGGTAGTTTGTGGGTATTTTGTTTTTTTCAAAGGGGATGATGATGCACTTTTTGGCATTTAACTTGAGGCCATGATTTTGACACCAGGTATCCGTCTCAGTGAGACCCTTTTGGAGGATGTCTGTGTCAGCTGGAGAGTCAATTATAGCTCCTAGTTTGCAGTCGTCTGCAAACTTGGTCAGCCATAGTCCTCCTGTGCTTGCCTGTACCTCTGAGAAGTATATGCCAAATATGAGGGGTCCTAGGACTGAGCCCTGGGGAACGCCACTTGTAACCGGCTTAGAGTCGGACCTAGCTCCCACAACTCTCACCATGAGGGTTCTGTCCGTGAGCCAGTTGGCAACCCATCTTGTGATGTAGGGGTTTATGTTCAGGCTGGTGAGCTTGTCTATAATACCAGAATGGGAATGGTGTTGAAGGCCTTTGCGAGGTCTAGGTAGGCTGTGTGTACCACCTTTCCCTCGTCTATAGCCTTGGTAACCATCTCAAAGAAGTCTTAAGAGGTTTAAGAGGCATGATCTGCCCTTAACAAAGCTGAACTGGGTAGGGTCCAGTGTTTGGAGGTTCCCAATGTCTCTGTTAATGAGTTCCATGACGATGCACTCCATAGCCTTGCAGACCAAGCTAGTCAGGCTTATAGGGCAATAGTTCCCAGTGTCTGTTGTGGCTCCTCCTTTGTGGAGCAGAATAACCGTTGCTGTGCACCACTCTATGCGTATGTAGCCTGTGGAGAGGCTGAGTTTGAACATGTGTTTAGGTGAGGAGTTAGTTCGTCTTGGAGCTCATATAGGACGCAGCCTGGGGCACCATCTGGTCCCATTGATGCTGTGTTTTTGGCTTTGGAGAGGGCTGTTTTAACCTGAGTGTTTGTGATTTCAGGGGCTCTACATTTTTCTGGTATGGTTATAGGCCCTTTTGGGGGTGAGAGGGGGGTGAAGTTTGCACTGAAACTGTCTGCCAGGATGTTGGCAATATCGGTCGGTTCAGTTTATTTTGTGCCATTCTGCACTAACTCCAAGCAGGTCTGAGCATTGCCACTTAGATTCTTGACATAGCTAAAGAATGCCTTGTGGTTATCTTTGGAGTCCTTGGCAATTTTTCTTTTGAAGCTCACCTTGGATGATTTTATGAGGGATCATAGTTCCTTACTGATACTGATCAGGGATGTCTTCCCTTCTTGGGATTTTACTCTTTTCTGTACTAGTTTCCTCCTTTTATTGTATAGCTTATAATTTCATTAAATGTTTTACCACTGACATGTGCTCTTTACTTAGTTAAAGCCTTTAGTGTACATTCTTTCCACTAAAACTAACATCATAGCTAGCTTTAGTCACCAGTGGGGAGCACTCTTATCATCCTTGACTGTGAGGGGGCCCTGCAAAAGCCACTATTGGTTGAGAAAATGAGGAGAAAAAAATCATCCATTCTCCAGTTATGCACTTTATCCTATACAAGGTTCTAATATGATGCTGTTAGGATAAAGCTGGCAATCAGTGAATAGAAGTGAGGGAAATAAGCACTAGAGATTGGCAGACAAGAGCTAGCAATCTCAGTGCTTCCTTGGGACTTTAAGTAAAGCAAATACTCTCTATCTTCAGAGTGGTTTTCTCTTTCCAACACACCAGATACTATACCTCTCAACATCTTTACTCACAAATTCTGGACAACACCAAAGATAATGGTGGAATAAAGGCTCAGAGTTAGATACAATTTTTAAATATTAGTCTAATTCACTTAAAGGTTACTAGAATAACATGTTTAGCACAAAAGTGTATTTTCTGAACTATAAGAAGTATGAAACTCTAATATCTGGTATTTTCCACAATCAAAATTCACTCATAATGCAACCTGGATATGGTAAAATAGTTTATTACATGTTAAACACTTTCGTCTTTGGATTTTTATAGGATTAAACAAGTCCATGAGAACTAAGGCACAGTACACATGCTAGGCTAACGGACTTATTCACATTGTTCTCTGTTCCATTTGGGAAGCATTTTATGCAGGAATGACTAGTAAAGTTTTAAATAAAAGAATTAGAGAACATGTCTATGCTATTAAAACAAAAGATTTAAACAAGGCATTTTACAGACATTCCATACAATGTAAAGGTTTTAAGGATTTTTTTTTTTGTTCTGCACCATATTTTGGAAGATCAAAGAGATGGGGACAATTTAATCAGTTAGAAAAAAAGAGATGATATAACAGTCATACTTAAATGCATGTAAATATACAGGTTTGAAAGGTGTCACCAACAGCCAATGCTTTCTAAAGGTATATACACTGTATAAATAAATATGAATTGTCTTATCAAGCGTATATAATGTGATGTTTACATCTGTATATATTTTTATAAATGTTTTTATGATGTAAATAGCAGGGTTCATGTGTCTTGCCATGTGATAGTTTTAGTATATTTATATGGAGTATTAACTAAATGGTAAATGTTTTGAAGAAGTCTTAATTATGTAAAGATAAAAGTGCTTAATGTGTAATAAATTATTTTACTATATCCATGTTGCATTATGAGTGAATTTTGTTTCTGGGCACTGTTTGTATTTCCTTATGGCAGTTTGTGTTGGTTTAGTTTTTACTCTCTGTTATTATTAGTTATCTGTTATCCTGAATGATTTACCAGCAAATCAAAACTTTTATGAGGAACAGGACAAAAGTATGAGACAAAATCAGGACATTCTGTGAAATCGGGGAGAGTGACAGGCATGCATTATTCCTGAAATAAGTGAATAAAAGTAATGTACTGGGGTGTTGTTTGATAACTGCTAAACAGTTGTCATTGATCTGGTGTGGCATTACTAGTGTTACAAAATGTATCACTGTTTGCAGAAGTTAGTGTCAAACTAGTATTACACTGGCGTATGCTTTATGTAGAAGGAGGGATTTGCAGTGTATTTAAGAGTAACATGTTGGCAATAATTTTATTCACTTACCATCAAAACCATATATCTTTCACATGGTAAGTGGCTACCTTTGGTGGTCTGGCAGCAGCAGGATGTGTATGAAAGCAACTGCTCAGTGCCACAGTGAGTAACATTGACATTTCACAGTGCTTTGCTCTGACTGAGTTCTTGGCTATAACTTTTTCTATGTGGAGTCTGCATACCCTCTCTGTCACTGTATAGATTCACCTGTGCACCCTAAAGGTGTACTGTAGGTGAAATGGCTTTCCTCCAGTTTCACTGAAGATGAGCATGCAGTGTGCATGTATGTGTTTGTGTGTATTATGATGGACTTGACCTGTCAGGAACAATGTGTGTGTGTGTGTGTGTGTGTGTGTGTGTGTGTGTGTGTGTGTGTGTGTGTGTGTGTGTGTGTGTGTGTGTGTGTGTGTGTGTGTGTGCACAAAACATATCACTAATTTTTATCAATGGACACACACAGTTATACCAAGCACATACACAACATTTTAGGTAACAGTAAAAAAATGCAGTTAACATGTCAATAACTTTCAAATATAACTTTCAGACCCTTAAATGTTTCTAGGCATCAGGTGACCCCCCTACACCACAGATTGCAAAATGGATTTCACATGGACTTTGCCTTCAACCACACCCATTTTAAAACCAGCCCTGCTCAGAGATGCTTCATACGGTTGCAGTAGCTTGTGTGGGGGGCTTAGGATTGTGTAGTCATTATTTCTTTAATGTTTCTCATAATCAAACCATAGAGTTCTGCACAGAGGGTTATTAGAGCCTGTGCTGGTGTTGGGGACAATTTGGTCTTTGTTTCTTTTACCTCTCTCACAGACCTCAGAGATGCGCAAAACATGTCACTATACCATCTATAGGTGCAGTGTACTGTCTGGTAGCAACAAGCTGGAATACATTAATGTGATTTTTATTTTTTTGTCCACTTTCCAATCACACATCAGGCACATACCCAGGTGGTTGCCTTTTGTGGGTAGAAGTGAGGAGACATGCTCATGTGATTTGAGCTTTTGTTCATCCAGTTCTTAACACAAAATGGATGCACAGATAGTGACTTTCTTTTCTCAGAGAGAGATAGGAAGGTAGGTAGTGTTCCCAGATAAGAAGTATGTATCCTCTCAAACATTTCTTTGTTACTTTGTGAGCTACTATTTTGTCAGCTTTGAACATTAAGCCTTGGGCACAAAGTATTATCTTCCTTGAAAGAACAAAATAAGACTGAATTATCTTTTTTATTCATGATTTTCTCAGATTACCACTTGATCAAAAGGACCCGCGGTGGTGGTGCTGCGGTAGCGTTGTCACCTCACAGTAAGACGCTGTCCGGTTTGATTCTCAGCTAGAGCGTCTTCTTCGTGGAGACATGCGTGAATGGGCGTACCTTCGTTGAAGGTTGTGCATCAGGCCTGGCAAGCCAGTACGTAAAAATCAACTGCCAATCATTAGCGGACCGGAGTTCCGCTGTGGCGACCCCTAACCGGGAAAAGCCGAAAGACACAAACAAACAAACCACTTGATCAAAAGGCTGGGAAAGTGCTCTAAAAATGTACATCACAGTATCTATAACTCTATGGCTTGTGGGTGCTACTCTGGCTGAATTCAGTTATTTCAAACACAGTTATTACTGTGCTGTCTTAGTCAGTTACCGTGTGATGAAAGTATACAAGGAAAAGTAAGGCTGAACAGCAATGATGAATTTCTTTATTTCTTTCCTTAGTCATAATTTTTGTTCAGGCCATCACTGGAAAAAAACAGGTTGTTAAAAAAACTTTAAAATGCACTTCAGAGCATCTAAAAAGCTACTGCTTCTGGAAAAAGCTGAAGAGTAAGGCAAAATGTGAGAAAAGGTAAAAAAGATAATGTACATTATATGGGGAGCCCAGGATGGGGGAAAAAGAGGGAGCACTAAAAGATGTGTGTGTGTGTGTGCATGTGTGCGTGTCTGCATGTATGAGTGTGTGTGTGTGTGTGTGTGTGTGTGTGTGTGTGTGTGTGTGTGTGTGTGTGTGTGTGTGTGTGTGTGTGTGTGTGTGTGTGTGTGTAGTGGGGGGGTATGGAGGCCTTCAGCAATAGCTCCATTATACTGTCTGTAAGGTCATTGCACTATAACATCATTGCAACTAAATAGTTGTCAATGTGAATGTCCCTCTGTGAGATGGGTGAACATGATGTGGTGCACAGGTCTGTTGCAATGTTAGAGCATTGTTGCTACAGTTCAATCTATGCATACTAGCCCAAAACTTTGCAGAATAAACTATAAAGGGCTGTTTAGGAGGGGTGGCTGTGGCCGGGTGATAATTAACTGAAATTGTCCACAGGTCCCCAACTTTAAATTTTCTGAGGGCCCCCAAAATGCTAACATTGGCCCTGATCCTGTCTAATGAGTTTTCACTTGCTAAGATCAGACTGTTCCCATAAATTTCCTCTGTTTAGACATGTGACACCTCTAACTATGATAGAGTTAAAAGACAGGGAAAGGACTAGAATTTTTTAAAGCTGCTAAAAATGATAACATGCACATTAACTTGCAATCTTAGTTACAAAACTGTTTTGCTTCCATTAAGATATTATTGAGTTACATATTTACTATTTTGGTTGTATATATTATAATTCTAGAGCTTAAAAACTTTTTTTAGAAGTGCATTTCCAAAATAAAGGTAATTGTAAAAAGGTGACTGCAAATGAGGAAGATAACCAAGCTATAAATCTGTAGCAGAAATCAAAACAGCAGATTTGCCCCCCAAAAAGGGAAAGGAAATATAACAGAAAAGAAAAAAAGTATGATAGAGAGAGAGAGAAAATTAAACCTAGGCATTTTATATTACTTGAAACTGAGACTGTTCTGAAACATAAATAGCATTATATTCCTGCAATCTCAATTAAATATAATCACATTTGTGTCTATAAATAGGAGGCCTGCAAAAACACAGGCAAAGAAAATGAAATAGAACAAAAAAAGTGAAACAAAAGAGAGACAGAAATTAACATTACCTGAAGTCGTATCTATTCTACAACATAAATCATCAGCATATAATATTATAACATATCGGTACATACACACTTTTGTATAATATTATAATATTGTACAGGGCATATGCGCATTAATATATACCATATATAATAAATATAATGCACACACACAAAAAATAAAACATGATTTGCAAACATTTGCCTTGCACCATGTACATGGTTCATTAGCAATGTCATGAGGAATAATGCAATAACGCAGTTTTACTGTTATACATAAGTGGCATTGTGAAGCTCAATTAGGTACCAGTTAAAACTTCTAAGCATACTGTAACTAGTAGTTTTGCTAAAGATGGGATCTGCAGAACTGGCTCAAGATAATTAAAAATAAATAAGTAATAAAGCATGCATTTTTAAAGGAACATAAATGACTGCCTTGTAAACAGTTTCAAGTGTATCACTTTCAGAATAAAATTGTTCTGACATGGTCCAATAAAATTAAATCAACAGGCTTAGATATAATTTTCTCTTTGCTATTTCAGTTATCCTAATCAGTAATCTGAGTTTATAAAATTAACTGTATAATTATCCTGCCTTATAATACATATCTTTCTTCTTCCTGGAACTTCCTTTGCATTTCTTCCTTTTAATTAGGTAGCCCAGTAGTAGTGAGGCTTATATCAAATTATCTTTGTATGAGTTTATTGAGATATCCTGTTGGAGAGATGAGGTATTTGATCTGATTTTCAAAGTATGTTTTTTTCCCCCTGAATAATGCTGCTTCTTTAGAACTACTGTTGTTTGTCTCTGGGTTACTCTGGTGGGGCTATGTAACCTAAATGAAGCCACAAACTGGGTTTATCTTGTTCAGGCATCCACTGGAGTTAAGTGCCTGGTGTTTGTCAGAGGGAAACATTCAATTGCATCAGCTATGTGTAGTGACAAGGAGCTAACTTCACTGAATAGGCTGGGCAATGTTTTAGTGGGATTTTAGGGTCTTCCTTGGGCAGGACTCACACATTACCTTCATCTAGAAAAAGGATCTTGTTGACATGCATGTTGTTTGTTCATTATAATGAGCTAAATATTGCTGGTACACTTTGTGTTTTCTTTTTTTAAGTTTCAAAGAGAGCTTCATATGCTGTTGTTGATGGTTCCATCAGCAAGAACAAGTTATATGTTTATTGCACGTTTGCATATACTCTGTGTGTTTAAACGTTTGTCTGCAATAAAAATAAATAAAATAAGAACTTCCCGAAATGTAGTAACAGTTATTGGCTGTCCCTGTGCTTTTTTGACAACTCTCCCCTTGTGACTGAAATTAACTGGCCTACAGCAAAAATATTGCAAACACTACTCACAATTACGCAATTTGAACTATAAGAGTAATGAATACAGTGCAAAACTACGTTTTAAACAGTGTTGTTTCAAACACAAGTTGAGGCATGCAGCTACTTAACTTTGAACTAGAATACGATTTACATGAACAGTGATATTTAACATATGAGCAGTGATATTTAAGATGTGCTTTCAGAGAACTAAACTGCAGAAATGCATACACAATTCACTTAATATGGGTAAGCACTGTTTAACAAAACTGTTTTTAGTCCGGGACTGCGCTTCTCAAAATACAACCTTTTTATAAATGCTGTTTTTAAGGTCACTACACATCTGCAGAGAATAGCAGTTGTCATCTATTTAACACGTTTCTTTACTTTTGTCGCTTTTTAACTTTTTCACTTGTATTATATGAGGAATCATTTGGGAAAGCAGATTCTTCCACACACATCTTCCTTCCACTTATATGGCATTCATACATCTCAATTTTTCTCGTCAATAATTCTGGACAAAGCCTAAAATAACGGAAGATGAAGGCCTAAAATCTGATGCAATTTGTAATAATACTCTAATTTACTATAAAAGTTAATAGAGCATCATGTTTTGCACCGACATACATTTTAAACAGTAAATGTGAACCGTTAATGCCTAACATGCAGTCCTCAGAAATTTACCATCGACAATTTTAGGTGGGACGTTGCAAAACTATTAGTGAAAATCTGGGACTTTTTTAGGAAATCGGATAGTTGAGAGGTATGCTGGAATTTCTAGGGTAGCGATACAGAAAATAAATGTTTTGAAAAATCATTTGAAAACAGAATGTTTCAAACGTTCCCTGTGGGTCGTCAAATTACTTACGATGTTCAGTGCTGACAAGTTGTCTCGGTTCTAGAGACACAGTAACTTAACTGTAGTTAAAATTCAGAACATAAGATGCCTTCGAGATAAATAAAAAATAAGGTTATATCTGCCTCTTCTGTCCTCTAGAACTTATGTGTCTGTTGTTCGTTTTCTCTAGGCTGGCATTTCGTTTATGCGCTGTTTATCTAAGACACCGCATCTTCTGATTATATAAAGTTTGATATTAGCATGGGTCCCCGTTTGTACCCTTTGTTTTAATGCCTTAGAAGTAATACTTACGCGGCCATTTAATACCCTGCTTTAGTTAAGGTTCTCGGGGACCTGGGCTTCATCCTGGACAATTTGCGGCCTTTATTACTCACATAATTTCATGTATCGCATCCTCTGAGAAATAAAACTCATGGCAAAGGGTCTAAAACCGGAGCGCTTTTTTATTTTTCCAGTATAGAGGACTTAGGTAGTAGATTCCTTGCTTTTAGTAATGATGATGTTTGTATATGCTTACTTTAATCATTTGGTGACTTATGAAACCTTAAACAGGTTGGTTTCAGGAGAGCCAAACTAAATCCGAGATCCAAAATCATAACGCTGTTCCTAAATCATAGCAGTTAAGAGGTATGCATTATTTGCATTTTGTTTTCTATTATTAACATCTTACAAGTGTCTTACTTTAGCAAATTTGAGGGTGTGTCATTTAACAAACTGCGTTAAGCGTTGAAAGTAGCTAGAAATCAGATCAGTGAAAACTAGTAGACGGCATTAGCTAATTATCCATTGTGACATGAGATCGCAAAATTGCAGAATACGGTGAAGTGAGCATAAATCTTTCTTTGATATTTTGCACTATTACTGGAAAAGGAAGCGCTGGACATTATGAGAGTCTGAACAGCTGCAAAACTGTGGCTTTCCTAATCAACACGCGATTTTAAGTTTATGCAGTGGAAATTAGTCCATGCTCTGACTGAGCAATATTAAACAACAAGAGAACGAAAAGCAGTCCATTAGACATTAATTAATTGTGCAAAAAAAAAAAAAAAAAATGAGGAAACGGGGTTGTGAATGGATGGAGTATGAATTATAACAAACACTCGCTGAAAAAGTATCCATGATATTTTGCAAAAAAAGGCTTCACATCCGTTCCCGTTATATAAAACTAACTTTTATTATGGTCAGCATGTCTCAGTAGCATATAAAGAGAAAGGCATCTCACTCTCATTCTATGCTTCAAACATGTCTTCAGAATATTGGAAACTGCCAGAACAAGAAACTCTGTTTTATTTTACAGAGCAACAAGTTTACAAATACTAGACCTCATCCTTGGACTACGTGATTAATAGTTCGGCATATTAAATTGTGATTTGCTAATCTACATACCCATGCTTATTTTTTTTTTTAAGAATATCAGTGCTAATCTCGGGGAATATTACTTGTCTCCCAGAATTTCATAGTGAAGAGTGGTCATGCAGGTGGAACTTCTTAAATATGACGTATTAAGACAAGACATAGCCTCTTGTCCAGCGCGTTACCCCAACCTAAGCAGACCCGAAGCCGCTTAAGTTGTTTGGATGGCAACGTTGGTGAGCCCATTTCCCAAAATATTAATAAAAAAGACATACCTGCTGCACTGAGCTGCTGTAGCGGTCGGAAGTCGAGCTCTCTGTTTGCAGACTGTGTGACTGGATGTCTGTCGGAGCAGGGGTTAACGAGCTCAAAAGCCCAACTTGTACAAGCGGGACCCCCTGAAGGGCTGATTTGTTCCGCCGTGTTGAGACAAGGCTTCCGCAGATCACCACTTGTCGGAACCTTGTGATGCTGAGAGGGATAATGATGATGATGATCGTCAAGTCTCAACAGGTTGTCTATCAGAAAACTTTTGCCCATGTTGCCAAAGCCTGGAGTTCTTGCAGTGTTCTGTAGGGGAGAGGATCCCAAAACATCCCAATACAGAGTATGTGCTAAAACAGTATGGGGCAGATTCATAACTGAATGACTGAATTCAGTAATTAATTTCTTGTTCTGCAGTGATCTGGCCTGTTCTTTTTTCTAATGGATTTCTCGATAAGCCGGACAGAGTGCCTCTTAAAGAGATGTAATGGCAGGAATTACTGTCTGATTTAAGTTAGGAGGCGATGGTGCGTTTCCCATGAGTTTCATAGTCAGATAAACTTATTTTGGGAGGTGGGAGGAGGCTTAGAAGGTGTGTCCAGCTCGCTCATTATGTCATCCTGCAGACAAAATAAGAGACTTGGCGGGCAGGCAACATTGGAATTACAAGTCTAGAATGTTCATAGTACATAACACTTCACCAGTGCTTCAATGAATACCAGCAGCCCTTTATTTCATTCATTACAAGTCTCATTTCAGCACATAGCTCTCAACCTCTTAGTGCAAGAAATGTGGTAGGAGCCTAAAACAATGGGGGACAAAGGAACAAAAATAGGGGCAAGAGTTTAAATATTGGTCTTTTAAACTTAGAAAATTGCTGATATAATAGGATTTGTGTTAGCAAGCATTTTCTGAAGAATGGGAAGTCTAAAACTCAAACATATTATTTAGTGATGTAAATCCTCAGTGATTTGCCAGAAAAACCACACATTTTATGACGAACTGAAAATACGAGGCAAAAATCCGGACATTCTGCGAAAATCTGGACTGTTGAGAGATATGTTTCAGCTAGAAGATAAAAAAGTTTGGATGCATTTTCTTTATTATGTGTTTTATTCAGAATATATATATATATATATATATATATATATATACATACATACATACATACATACATACACACACACACACACACACACACACACACACACCAGGTGTCCTGCAGTGTAATTCGTGTATACTGCTTCTGCTTCAGTGCTGCTGCATCTGACTCTGCTTAAGCTGGGGGTGGTCTTCCATCTCTAAATGCAGGACAAGTAAATTGCCTGTTGCAGTCGGAATTGTTATAGCCCTAATACAATTTCTGCATACCTCTCAACTGTCCAGATTTGTGTCCCATATTTTTGGCCTATTCCTCATAAAATTTGATGTTTTCTGACAAATTATTGCGGACTGAAGTCACTAGATAATGCCATGCATTTTAGTTTCAGACTTCATATCATCCAGAAAATATGATGACACAAATACTGTTAGTCTACCAACTTTCTAAGTTTATAAGAGCAATATTTAAAATATGTCTCTATTTTTGGGGCCTTCATACCTCTCAACTGTACAGGCTTTCTAAGAATGTCCAGATGTTTGCTTCACATTTTAGTCCATTTTTCATAAAAGTGTCGTTTTCTGGCAAATCACTGACACTTCATTAATCATCGAAGTCATAAAGTAATAACAGACATTTGAGGTTTCAGGCTTCATACCCTTCAGAAAATTCATACTAATGCAAAACCTGTCGACTTTCTAAGTTTGTAGGAGCAATATTTAAAACTGGTCCCTTTTTTGGGGCATTCGCACCCCCATTATTTATGGTTTTGTCCAGATTTCTTACTCTAGGAGGTTGAGATGTATTTGTCCCTCAATATTTTAGGCTTTGTCCATATTTCTTGTGCTAAAAAGTTGAGAGTTGCACATATCTGTGTTTGGGGGGGGGGGGGGCAATAGTTTTAAACTTTTAAATTGCGTAGGTGGCGCTCTCTAGATTTATCTTATATGATTCAAACATCAAAATAGTTTCCTTTGTGGCAGACTCTTTCCCCATACTCATTTAAGTATATAGTATCAATGTAAAATCTTTAACAACTGTTAAGCGCAAATGTACACTGTTAAAAGACGTGCTTTAAACTGATTTGTTTATTTATTTATTAAAGTTAAGAATTTAATGCAACTATAATGTAAAATGTGAGATGTATCTCCGGCAGTGGAATGGAGTAGACAGGGATTTTCAAATGAGCAGTCAGTGAAGTCGTAAGACATCCTTTAAGTTTTAATTACCTTTAACTGATATCCACACCTCTCAACTTCGCTCAAAAATTCTGGAAAAAGCTGTAAAGAATGGGGGGGGGGGGGGGGCTGTGTGTAAAAAGGATCAAAATCAAGAACATTTTTAAGTATTACTCCAATTCACTCAAATAGGAAATAGAACAGGTTTTGCATCAACGCATTTTGACTGGAAAAGAAAATCAAAACTTTTAAGAGGTATAATGTAAAACTATGAGAGAAAATGAGGATGTTTTGCAAACAGTTGAGAAGTGTGGTGCGCACCACTAGCACGACGTTTTTGTAACTCAAGCAGACTTCAGTTAAATCACGCCACGCAGGGTTGGCGCCTTTTTTGTAGCATTCTGGAAGGCGTTAATAGCTGAATATACTTCAGTTTTAGTTATTTCAAGCTATATTTATACCAGTATTCTAGTAATGCCTTCTACGGGTTTGCAGTTATTTTTTATGTCGTTCTTACTACGAGTTTCCGGGTGCTGACTTTTTTCTTTTATTATGTTAGCTTCACACTTTTCCTGCTCTAGTATGGATTGCATTCACATCTAAATTGTTGTCCTGGTCAAGAACACTAACATAAGTATTCAGATATATATATATATATATATATATATATATATATATATATATATATATATATATATATATATATCCTTTTTTCTGTTGTCAGCTTCAGAGTGCAATGTCAGTTTTTCATCCCTGTGAACTGCTGACTAATGTTTTTTTTTCTGTCTTACTGTTGTCAGTTGTTTGGTCTGGGTCATGGTTTAAAAGGGTCTTTGGACCAGTCCACCTGCATTAAGAGATATAAAATTAACAATAATAATAATAATAATAATAATAATAATCACAAACGTGCCGGCCAGTAAAAGCATCCATTTGGGAATAACTTTATAAACAGCAGTCGGCGGTAGCACACGGAAATCAGAAACAGTTCCTCATAGCAACATTAAATTACACTTTGTGTTAAGAAAGCCTCATTTTAACATGAGTAAGCTGCTTTGGTCTAAGAGCAATGCTGAATTTACTCATCCTGTCATCATTTAGCTAGAGGGGGCTATAGATAAATCCATCACTAGACATAAGGCTGTGTGTTTTTTGCTATAATGTCCTTGGCACTCTCACTTTTTTGTTAATAATGCTAGAAAATGTCCTTATTTTCGTACAAAATAATTTTTATGCATTCTTGTATTTATTTATTTATGTGTTTGTTTGTTTACTTAATTGACTGGAAAGATCAAAATAATAAAGAAATCTGTAATTCATATTTAATTATTTATTTTGATTTTTATTAATAATATTTTTCCTAACTGATATGCTTTAATAAAGTGGGAATGTATTTTTAGAAGCATAACAAAGCAGGATTATACCACAGGTAATGATGCACATTTGCATACATGTGGCTCTGCTTAGTTTGAATGAGTTATGTAAAACTGTTATTGGCATACTTCCCCCAGAAAAGACCCTATATGGTAAGACAGCTTCTTATGTTATATTTAATTGTGTTGTTTATACAGCATGCTACCAGAATGCACCATTACCAGTGCATGATGGACCCTTGTCACAATATACATATACATGTGTGCACAATTTAGTATTGGATAACATGCCAGGAACTGTTCACATTTGGTCTAGAGATGCTGTTATGTGCTATGGTAAAACTCTACAGCCCTGAGTTATGAACAAGATGGAAGAAAGGCTGCACATAGTTTTTGCTGTACTTTTCAGCCCTTCCTCATTATAACCAAATAAAAATGTGAAATTATTCCATTTATTTCTTGTAACACTATTTCGACCTTGCATGACTGCTTAGTAGGCTAGGAAGAATTACAGAGGACTCAACACTCTTTTAAAAATAGCATCAGGGTCCATTCTTCTATCTTAATGCTAAGCAATAACTCTGTCAAGGAATTAGAAAGAGCCTCTATCTAGGTAGCCACTTGTGCCTTCTAACTCATACCACTGAAAGTGTCCACTAGCACTGCCATGTAGAACCACACCTCACTATTCAACAAGTCCATTCTGTTCAGATGTCTTAGTTGGTTTGGAATTGCATTTGCTTGTGCATGTAAATAACTAGCATGAAGGCCTACATTTTTTATTTATTTGTTTATTTATTACATTTTTATGTAGGTTAGCCCACCTGGCAAATTTAATTTTCGTCAAGGAATCAGGAAAAACAAACCGTAGTTATATTTTAGGTACAAAAGCAGTTACTGCAGATGTGCAATGGATTTGTAGTTTCAACAATCAAGAACAATATATATAAATTTGAGATAAACAAAGGCCATAATTACCTAATAGATGGCACACAGATGCAGACTTTAACATTACTGCCTTAGAGTTTTTGGTCCATTGTTCAGTTACTGGGTGGGATGTCTTCTGTGAATAGTTTGCATGTCTTCCCTGTGTCATCATGGGGTTTTACTGGGATCTCCATTTTTCTATATCCCAAAATGTATCAGTCAGTGAAGTGGCAATCTTTTAAGTTGTTTGTGGTCGTGTGCTCATTGTGTGAGATTATGTCCACATGTCTGCCTGTCTGCACTTTGGAGGACTGACATCCCACTCAGGAATGCTTCTCAGATTTACACCCATTAGTTGCTGTGATAGATTCCATCTCCCCTTTGACCATACCTCTCAGGTGCCCAGATTTTTTCCTCATATTTTTAGTGTGGTTCCTCATAAAATTTGTGGTTTTCTGGCAAATCACTGAGGATTAAAGCCACTAAATAATGAGATGCATTTGCATTTCAGACATCATATCCTCAGAAAATGCACATTAACATGAATTATATTACTCTAGCAACTTTCAAAGTTTATAAGAGCAATATTTAAAATCTGTTCATATTTTAGGGCCATTGTCCCCGCCCCCCCCATTATTTTAGACTTTGACTAGATTTCTTGCAATAAGAGGTTGAGAGGTATGCCTTTGACCCTGAATAGCACAAATCTAGTACTGAAAAAAAAAAAGAGATGGAACAGTGGTTTAGCAGTTAACATTGCTGCTCCACAGCAATAGGTTCGTTGGTTCAGTCCTCATCTGGGTTGTCTTATTTTTGAACTCTTTATATCCTGTTTATACTTGTATTTCTTTTTTCAAGGATCGGTAGTTTCTTCACACATCTCAAAGACAAGCTGATAGGAAAACTGGTGGTCTCCTACATTGCTCATTTGTGCATGCATGCATGTGTGTGTGCATGCTTTGTGCGTGTGTATTCACATGGATCTATGTGTGTGTGGTGGTGGGGGGGTCCTGCAATTGACTGATATCCCATCCAAAACTGATTCTCTCCCTTAAACTGATTACTTCCTGGAATAAGTTCTGGTTCTTCTGTGAATCTAACAGAATAACACAGGTTTTGAAAAATTAATAAATGCATGAGTAAGTGGAGGTAGCATAATGTGTGTAGCAGCTATTGCAAAGATTGCTAAGGTAACTTTTTTTATCCCCCACTACCTGCAACCATCAGTCTTACGAAGACTGATCAACATTAATGAAACTCTATGTGGCAACAAACAATCATAGGAGACTATCATCCAAACAACCAACAGACTGTTTTTTGCTTTCAGCCCTAATCAGTCCATTGTAGGCTAATGTGCACATTCACAGATGCAAATCATGTGCCTTTTCATGTCTCATGAAGGTTACCTCATGGAAAGAACTTAGTAGAACTAAATGCATACTCCTAGTCCATATACTACATGCTATGTATTTCTCTCTCTCTCCAGGAGGTGCCAGAATAGCATTGAGCAGGGCTATCCCTCTCACCCCATGAATGGGTGAGCTGGCATTGGTTTTTTACTGCCATCCTTGTTGACATCTCCAGTATCCAAGTCACTAGTTAGTGCCAGGTTATCTGAAACAAAGTCAGGGCTTCATCTCCTGGCAGCACAGAGCTGATGCAATTATAAACAATACTTCATATTTCCCAGGTGTTCAAGTACTAAAGGGCACTTACTGGTATCACAGTGTAACAGGCTAAATACACATTCTTAGAAATTCCTCCTAGTGACTGTTCAGCTAATTATTACATTTAATAACTGCCACAAAAGGGTATCCAGTTAAATATTACACCATGCTATGATATGATTCGATACAGTTTCTCTATATATTATGATTAATTTTCTTTATATTTGCCTTGTGCCCAGGTCATTGCTGAAGACGCATCCAACCAAAGGATGACATCCTCTTCATTTATGGCTCTATGCTTTACCTTCATTGTTTGCTAGGACAGGCTCTTACAGCCAGTGATACTGAAGAGGATAAAGCCAGTATCATAATGAATGAATAAATGAATGAATGAATGAACCAGCCTATACACTTAATTAATTAAGGTTATCTAGGTTAGATGACTAGTACCAAACTGAATGAACCAACCTATACACTTAATGAATTAATGTTATCTAGATTAGATGACTAGTACCAAACTGAACTAACCAACCTATACACTTAATGAATTAATGTTATCTAGATCAGATGACTAGTACCAAACTGAACAAACCAACCAAAACACTTAATGAATTAAGGTTATCTAGATTAGATGACTAGTACCAAACTAAATGAACCAACCTATACACTTAATGAATTAATGTTATCTACATTAGATGACTAGTACCAAATTGAACAAACCAACCTATACACTTAATGAATTAATGTTATCTAGGTTAGATGACTAGTACCAAACTGAACAAACCAACCTATACACTTAATGAATTAATGTTATCTAGATTAGATGACTAGTACCAAACTGAATGAACCAACCTATACACTTAATGAATTGATGTTATCTAGATTAGATGACTTTTACCAAACTGAACGAACCAGCCTATACACTTAATGAATTGATGTTATCTAGATTAGATGACTAGTACCAAACTTAATGAACCAACTGTGAAGACTGGTAGAGAAGGGTGAAGGCTGCCAGCCTAGTCAAATAGAATTCGATACATAATTCTATCATTTGCAAATGTGAAATGTTGAACTTAAAACAATGTGGCAACATTGCCATCTTATGTAAGGAAAACTAAGTCAGGCATTTCAAATCTTTCTTTTGAAGTTAAAATGATTTCAAATCTATCCTTTGATATGTAGAGCTTGCAGTCAGTCTGTCTGAGCTAGCACATTCTTTCTATTGTTTTAATTTAATGAATAATTACTGGAATTTACACGTGGAATGTCCTTTATTGCTCTAAGTGTAAAAGAATGTAAATGCAGTTTCTGTGTGGCCTGGGAACCAGGAAGGTAAAAAAGATGATGCAATGTTTAGCAGAACTGCAGTTTCAATTTAAACAGTGAAAACCAGAGATTATTAAGCATTTTGATCTTGGACATCTAATTCAGCACTGCCTGTTGTATTAAGTAAGTTATTTTAGAAGTATGTTTTCTTGTAGCAATAGCTAGGAATTAGAAAAAGATTAGACTAAGTGTTTTTTTGTTATGTCAGAACTGTATTACTGAATTATTTTAAGTTTCTGTGTGATTTCTGGACTCTTGAAAGGCACTGTGGTATAGTAGCATTGTCTTGTGTTTTTAGTATTTATTATTAAATATTTTTAAACCCTTTTCAAATGTGGCTGATTTATGTAGAGATAATTTAAGCTCTAGATTACATTGCATGCTTATAAGTGATCCTGGACTAAGCCCTTCCAAATAAGCCTTAAGACTGTTTAGTCACACTTGCTATTGGATAATAATATTGCACAGTAATAATTGGACACCATTTTAAGGGCCTTTGGGTAGCTGATACTTATTAGCTGCTGGTGGCAGTTATTACTACTGTATAGTCTGGGTATTGGGGCACAGCTGGAGAATCTGTGTCTGCCTTTTCCAGTAGTGTCTGTGAAGTTGTATAAATACTTATCTCAAAGTGTGTGCGTGTGTGTGTGTGTGTGTGTGTGTGTGTGTGTGTGTGTGTGTGTGTGTGTGTGTGTGTGTGTGTGTGTGTGTGAGCTACTTGGACAGGGACACAAAGCACTGGTTGGACAGAGAGGGTACTGGAGGTTAGCTTTCCAGCTAGGCTGAGATCTGGACCCTATAGCTGTGCCAGTGGGGAGTCTTATTGGGGACCTGGAGAGTATGGGAGCAACCAGCCCCAGACTGACTGTGATCTCTGTGTGCTGTTAAGGGAAATTTCACTGTACTGTGTGTATTTGTTATCCTTTCCTCTCATATGAGACACCCTCTATGGTGTTAGTGGTGATGATTGAGGCTCCTTGATTGCTGGGCTGGGGCACGCGCATCTCATGTGGTGGCAGTGGTGGGATATCCACATCACATATTAAGTAGTTGGCAAATACTAATTGACTTGTAGTGGTGTGGGTAGAGTGAATCCTGTAGCTTATGTACAGTGATCTCTGAAGGTGTTTTGTACTTTAAAACGGCCATGCAGTGAATACTCAGAGTTCAGATCACAATTGTTTTATTTATTTTGTTAGCTTAGTTAGTCAGGGTGAGCAGGCAGCATGTTAGCAGAGGAGTATGGCAAGCTGACAATGAGCCGGCTGGTGGATATGTGCCAGGCTAGGGGACTGGTGCATGGAAACCTGACTAAGGCAAACCTGACTGCAGCCTTGGTTACAGCTGCATCAGAAAACAGCATCCAGGAGGACAATCAGACTGGCAGTTGAGATACAATATCCTTGAAGAATGGAGAGCTCAACCTTTCTGCAAAGGACAATCAGACTGGCAGTGGAGATACAATATCCTCGGAGAATGGACAGGTCAACTTTTCTGCAGTGGACTTAAAAATCCAGCTGGAGCTAAATAGACTTGAGTTGGAGGCCAGGCGCTTGGAGATAAAAGCCAAAGAAAAGGAGTGTCAGAGGAGGCATGAGAGGGAAATGCTGACTCTTCACCAGAGTCATGGAGGTAATGGGGAAGGGAGTAACTGGACCCCAGAAGCACAATAAGTCAGTAAACTGCTTCCGCAATTTAAAGAGGGGGATAATTTTGATAGTTTCATTCATATGTTTGAGAGGGTATGCAAAAAGTATAGTGTTGACCAAAGGCTCTGGGTGCAGTTCCTGACCCCCTTACTCCATGATAAAGCTGTAAATGCATTGGCTAAAATGTCTGACATTGCATGTTTTGATTATACTGCTGTAAAAAAATGTCTTTTAGAATGTTTTAAGCTAACACATGAAATGTATAGGAAACAGTTTCGTGAGCATAGACACAATGCAGATGAAAGTGTGTATGAATATGTTGCTGAACTAAGCACTTATTTTTATAGCTGGGTGAGTGGATGTCAGGTCACTACTTTTGAAGGGCTGGCAGACCCTTTAGTGAGGGAACAAGCCCTTAGCACTTTGCCTGAAGACATGAGGATCTGGTTAGATGATAGACAATGTGGTACTTCAGATGAGTTGGGGAAGAAGGGAGACATATACCTGGCCATCAGGGCAACCCAGCACAGGAAGGGGACCCCCAGTACAGCTCATGGGTCTAAAGGACCCCATGGTGGGTAGCACAGACTGTCCCAACAGAATCTGCCAGTAACAGGGAAGCCGCTAGTCCTGGTACACATCCAGGAGCTAGGCTTAAATGTTTTGAATGCAACCAGTGGGGCCATGTGGCATACAGGTGTCAATGGAGGCAAGGTTGGGAACCAAATGTGAAGGAGCCAATAGTAGGTTGTCTTGAGACAACCGGGGTACTAAACTACCATTCTGCAGATGTCCTGAAAGGGAAAGATTTGGATGATGCAGTACCATGTACTTATGCAGTTACACGCGGTCAGGCTAGAAGACAAGCATGTGGGTCTGGTAGCCTGGGGGAGACCCAGACAGACTGCATACTTGTAGCTAGGACTGGCAAGGTGGTTACTTCAGGGAGTGAGCTACACTGTAGCAGTGAGACTGAAAGTGAGCCATAGCTGCTTGTGGGTAAAGATGTTTCCTTGGACAGAGTGACTGCAAAGGTAGAGGTGAGTACTAGTACCCAGGCTGACAGTGAGGCACCACTGTCAGAGGGTGACAAACTTCCTGTGGAAGGGAAGCTAGGAAGGGTTACAAGAAGAGAGTTGAGACAGGCTCAGCTCTCAGACCCTACATTGCAAGGCCTGAGGCAGGTAGCTAGGGAGGCACCTGATTCTCAAGGAAAGGGGGAATCTGTATACTGGGACAAAGGGTTACTATACAGAGAGTGGACCCCTGAGGGAGGGCTAGAAGGTGAGAGAGTACAGCAGTTGCTAGTGCCTAGAGCCCACCATCTGGAGCTTCTAGCCATAGCCCATTATATTCCCTTTGCAGGTCATAAGGGCATAAAACGTACAAAAAGACATATTATGCAGAACTTCTGTTGGCCTGGAATTTCCAGAGATGTAACAGGGTACTGCAGGACCTATGAGCAGTGCCAAAAGGTAGACAAGACAGGAGACAAGGTGAGAGCTCCTTTGATGCCTTTGCCTGTGATTGAGAAGCCAATTCAAAGGGTAGCTATGGATATTGTGGGTCCTCTGAGTAGCCGAAGTTCCACAGGGAAGAAGTATACCCTAGTGGTAGTGGATTATGCTACATGATGCCCTGAGGTGGTGGCTTTGTCCTCCATTGAGGCAGAAAAGGTGGCAAATGCTTTGTTAGAGATTTTCAGCAGGGTAGGTTTCCCAAAAGAAATACTGTCTGACAGAGGTGCCAATTTCATGTCAGACCTGCTGGCTTGTCTGTGGACGTCCTGTGGGTTGAAGCACATGAAGACCACCGCTACCATCCCCAGACTCATGGCCTTGTTGAGAGGACCCCTTATGTTAGCCAGTCTAGATTACAGCAAATAGTTTGTTGTACAGGTGGATGATTTGAACTATGGGGTGGGGGCTGTACTTAGCCAGATTTCTTCAGAGGGGGAAGAGCATCCAGTGGTTTATCTCAGTCATAGGCTTCAACCCAGGAAGGAATGCTATGCAGCTGTAGAGAAGAAATGTCTAGCCATAGCGTGGGCACTGCAGAAACTCCAGCCTTATCTGTATGGAAGGAAATTCACTGTTATGACAGATCACAACCCTCTAACATGGTTAAACAAAGTCAGTCAGCAAAATGCCAAGTTGATAAGACGGAGTCTGGGGTTGATATGTCAGTACAGCACAGCAGTGGGATTAGCAATGCCAATGCAGATGGGATCTCAAGACAGGGAATGGGGTGAGGTACAATCAGATAAATCTAAACCTCTCAAGCGGTGTTTCTCAAGGGTCACTTGAAAAACTAGCTTGAGTTCTCCAGGGAGGAGAGATGTGAAGACAGGTAGAGAAGGGTGAAGGCTGCCAGCCTAGTCAAATAGAATTTGATAAATAATTCTATCATTTGTAAATGTGAAATGTTGAACTTAAAACAATGTCGCAACATTGCCATCTGCTGTAAGGAAAATTAAGTCAAGCATTTCAAATCTTTCTTTTGAAGTTAAAATGATTTCAGATCTATCCTTTGATCTGTAGAGCTCAGAGTCAGTCTGTCTGAGCTAGCACATTCTTTCTATTCTTTTAACTTAAGGAATAATTACTGGAATTTACATGTGGAATGTCCTTTATTGCTCTAAGTGTAAAATAATGCAAATACAGTTTCTGTGTGGCCTAGGAACCAGGCACGTGTAAAAGATGATGTAATGTTTAGCAGAACTGTAGTTTCAATTTAAACAGTGATAACCAGAGATTATTAAGCATTTTGATCTTGGACATCTAACTCAGCACTGCCTGTTGTCTTATGTAAGTTATTTTAAAAGTATATTTTCTTGTAGCAATAGCTAGGAATTAGAAAAAGATTAGACTAAGTGTTTTTCTGTTATGTCAGAACTGTACTACTGAATTGTTTTAAGTTTCTGTGTGATCTCTGAACTCTTGAATGTCACCGTGGTGTAGTAGTGTTGTCTTGTGTTTTTTAGTATTTATTATTAAATATTTTTAAACCCTTTTCAGCTGTGGCTGGTTTATGTAGAGATAACTTAAGCTCTCGATTACATTGCATGCTTATAAGTGATCCTAGACTAAGCCCTTCCAAATAAGCCCTAAGACTGTTTAGTCACACTTACTATTGGATAATAATATTGCACAGTAATAATTGGACACCCTTTTAAGGGCCTTTGGGTAGCTGATAATTATTAGCTGGTGGCAGCCTTTCCCAGGAGTGAAATTGTATAAATACTTATCTCAAAGTGTGTGTGTGTGTGTGTCAGCTACGTGGGCAGGGACACGAAGCACTGATTGGACAGAGAGGGTACGGGAGGTTAGCTTGCCAGCTAGGGTGAGATCTGGACCCTATAGCTGTGCCAATGGGGAGTCTTACTGGGGATCTGTAGAGTAAGGGAGCAACCAGTCCCAGACTGACTGTGATCTCTGTGTGCTCTTAAGGGAAATTGCACTTTACTGTGTGCATTTGTTATCCTTTCCTCTCATATGAGACACCCTCTCTGGTGTTAGTGGTGAGGATTAAGGTACATTGATTGCTGGGCCAGGGCAGGAATGTCACACCAACCTATACACTTAATGAATTGATGTTATCTAGATTAGATGACTAGTACCAAACTGAATGAACCAGCCTATTCACTAAATGAATTAATGTTATCTAGATTAGATGACTAGTTCCAAACTTAATGAACCATTTATACACTTAATGAATTGATGTTATCTAGATTAAATGACTAGTACCAAACTGAATGAACCAACCTATACACTTAAAGAACTAATGTTATCTAGATTAGATGACTAGTGCCAAACTAAACAAACCAACCTATACACTTAATGAATTGATGTTATCTAGGTTAGATGACTAGTACCAAACTGAACAAACCAACCTATACACTTAATGAATTGATGTTATCTAGATTAGATGACTAGTACCAAACTGAACGAACCAACCTATACACTTAATGAACTGTTGTTATCTAGATTAGATGACTAGTACCAAACTGAACAAACCAACCTATACACTTAATGAATTGGTGTTATCTAGATTAGATGACTAGTACCAAACTGAATGAACCAACCTATACACTTAATGAATTGATGTCATCTAGATTAGATGACTAGTACCAAACTGAATAAACCAACCTATACACTTAATGAATTAATGTTATCTTGTTTAGATTAGTAGTACCAAACTGAATGAACCAACCTATACCCTTAATGAATTAATGTTATCTATGTTAGATTACTAGTACCAAACTGAATGCACCAACCTATACACTTAATGAATTAATGTTATCTAGGTTAGATGACTAGTACCAAACTGAATGAACCAACCTATACACTTAATGAATTAATGCTATCTGGATTAGATGACTAGTACCAAACTGAACAAACCAACCTATACACTTAATCAGTTGATGTTATCTAGATTAAATGACTAGTACCAAACTGAATGAACCAACCTATACACTTAATTAATTAATGTTATCTAGATTAAATGACTAGTACCAAACTGAATGAACCAACCTATACACTTAATGAATTAATGTTATCTAGATTAGATGACTAGTGCCAAACTGAATGAACCAGCCTATACACTTAAAGAATTGATGTTATCTAGATTAGATGACTATTACCAAACTGAACGAACCAACCTATACACTTAATAAATTAATGTTATCTAGATTAGATGACTAGTAGCAAACTGAACGAACCAACCTATACACTTAATGAATTTATGTTATCTAGATTAGATGACTAGTATCAAACTGAATGAACCAACCTATCCACTTAATGAATTGATGTTGTCTAGATTAGATGACTAGTACCAAACCAATGTTATGATCAACTGAGCTGCTTTGAGTTTCTGAGTCACTGTTCAGATATTAAAGATGAAGTGCAAAGTGTTTTTCTTGGTGATACTTTTAGCGATAATCATGCTTGTGTCATGTAAAGTGGGCTTTCTGATTTTAAAATATGCAGTTTGTATTTCAGTTGTCAGAATTTAATTATGATAAACATGCCACCTTACAGGTGGAGCAACTGGGCTGGACAGCTTCATCATCATGCAGCTTCACCTGTATGTCAGACTTGGCTGTCTGACAGTAATATCATGCTGCATTGAGGAGAATCGACTGTACTCAGCTGCCCTACTTAGTCCTTGGCTAAGATTTGGCTATGCTCAGAATAGACAATGGCATTCAGCAACATGGAAATGTATAGAATCACCTGTTTCTAGCATAGAGAGACTCTGTTCAATTTAATACCTTCAGGTGTTGAACCACACATTGCCTGCTTCCCTTATGACATCATGAGAAAGTGCCAACAGATGATACAGACTCAGAATGTAATTGGAGAGAAGTTCAGCATGCACTACATAATAAATGGGGGACCACAACAGTCATTTCCCAAAACCAGGGCTGACTATCAACTGACCCGGGAACTAGCTGACCATCAACCAGTCCATGGAAGCACAGACCCATCAGTCTAACAAGCCTAATATGCAAAGTGGCTAGCCATAGAGTGAATTATCATGGAAATGAGAAACAAGGACATTGGCAACCTGCAGACACTGGACCCATCTGAGTCTGGCTTTGTTAAGGGAAGGTCGTGCCTACTTAACCTGCTAGAAATCTTTGAGATGGTCAACAAGGCAATGGGTGAGGGTAAAACAGTGCATACTGTGTATCTTGACCTGACCAAGACATTCAATACAATACCCCACTCAAGGATTGCCAACAAGCTCTCTGGGCTAGGCATAAACCCCTACATAACTCAATTGATTGTTGTCTGGCTCACAGACAGAAACCAAGAAGTCAGAATCAGTATGGTCACCTTCATCAAGAGACCAGTCACCAGTGGAGTACCTCAGGTCTTCGTGCTGGGCCCATTTCTGTTTGGCATCTACTCCTTGGAAGTTAAGCTAACATTCAAGGCCTTGGGCTCAACAAGTTCACAGACGATTCCCCCAAGACACCAACATCTTGCAAGAAGATTTAACACAGACAAATGACTGGTACCTAATCCATGGCCTAAAACTCAATGCCAAAAATGTATTATAATGCCCTTTGGGAAACCGTTAACCCAAATTAATTACTCTATTGATAAAGCACCCCTAAGAGTCGACCCAGTAGTAAGACATCTGGGAATATATGCAGACAGCAATCTGGCCTTTGGTCAACACATAACTCAGATAGTAAGAAAATCATTCCATGTCACCCAGCTTATAGGTAAGAGTGTGGCATTCAGTTCCAAAGGAAGTTGTAGTACTACTCTACTCGGTCCTTATCAGACCCATCACTGAGTACAATGCCCCCTTTGGCATGTACCTAAAGAGACTCTTGCAACAGTTGCAACAATGACATTGGTTTCTCACCAGGAGAATTCAGGACATGCATACCCTGTCCTACACTGATTCCCTACAGGCATTGTCTCTGTATTCACTCTCCTACAGACTGCTGAGTGGAAGTCTTTGACTGGCTTACAGGGCTTCCTCAGACCCAGCCCTACCAGAAACACTAAATCCAGGAATCTGAACTTTGCTTGTGACTTTAACAAAATGTGTTAGAGAGACAGCTATATAGGGCTTTTTCTTCCCTGTAAAATCTGTAGTTTAATAATGCATGCAAATGACCTTTTGAAAAACAATTCCATCAAACAGCAGTTGCAGAGTTATTCTGAGTTTACTTAATCTAGATCCATTAAGTTCACATCTATTTTCAGTAAGGTATTTATAGGTTCATAGGTAGGTACTAGGCTATTGGCCCTGTGGCCTATATAAGCCTAGCCAAAAAGGTTCCCTGGCTTTCGAAACCCAAGAAAATTATTTTCTTGTGCCCCTGTCAAGCAGTGCCGCAGAAGTGATCCCCGGGGTGAATTTTCTATTTCCCCTCCAGTCATCAAGGTTTTTCTTAAAGAGGGCCAATGAGGAGCTTTGCTTGACATGAATGGGTAGTTTGTTCCAGAGTATGGGAAGTCCTTGGGATAGGAATCTATCCCTCCAACGTGTTCTGTTTATTGTGGTGACAAGGTTTAGGTCCCTGGAGCATGTGGTTCAGAGAGATTGGGATTTCTTTAAGTGTAGCATGTCCAACAGCTCTGGGTTTGACATAGCTTTGTATGTTAGGCAGAGATCGCCTCTGAGTAGGCGATATGCGACAGAGCAGAGCTGGAGTTTTTTGAGACGGTCTGCGTATGGCATCTGTTTGAGGCTGGTAATCCTCTTAGTGAGGTATTTCTGTGGCCTTTCCAATTGTTGTAGGTGTCTTGTGAGATACATGCCAAACAGGGCATTGTACTCCATAATGGGTCTGATGAGGGATGATTAGAGAGGAACAATGACCTCCTTTTATCTAGAGAATAACCCTTTTGTGATGAGGTGTGCTACGCAGAAGGATTTCATGACTACTGTGACGATGTGATTATCAAAGGAGAGACTATTGTCCACCTGTGTCCCAAGGTCTCTTATCACACTTTCAGTGTTTAGTGAGCTACTGCCTCTGTGGTAGTTCATGGGTACCGAGTTTTTCCCAAAGGGGATAACAATGCACTTCTTGGCATTGAGCTTGAGGCCATGACTTTCACACCAAGCATCTGTCTCTGTGAGGCCCTTTTGTAGAATGTCTACATCATTGGGTGATTCTATTATGGCTGCCAGTTTGCAGTCATCTGTGAACTTTGTTAGCCAAAAACCTTCTGTGTTGGCCCGCACTTCAGAGAAGTAGGTGCCAAACAGGAGTAGACCCAGGACCGAACCCTGTAGTACTCCACTCGTCACTGGTCTGAAGTCAGACTTGGAGTCGGCTACTTTTACTGTGGGTTCTGTCAGTGAGCCAGTTGGCCACCCATCTTGTGACATAGGGATTTATGCCCAGTTTAGTGAGTTTATCAATAATTCCAGAGTGGGGGATGGTATTGAAAGTCTTGACGAGGTCAAGATAGGCTGTGTGCACTACCTTGCCTTCATCTACGGCTCTAGTGATTGCTTTAAAGAAGTCAATCAGGTTTAGTAGACATGATCTACCTTTTACAAACCCAAACTGAGTGGGGTCCAGGGTTTGGAGGTTACCCATGTCTTTGTTTATAAGCTCCAAGATGATACATTTCATGACCTTGCAGACCAGGCTTGTCAGGATAATGGAGCAGTAGTTTCTGGGGTCCATGGTGGCACCCCCTTTGTGGAGTGGGATAACCCTCGCTGTGCTCCATTCAGTAGGCACATAGCCTGAGGTGAGGCTATGATTGAACATGGTACTTAGGTGGGGTGCCAGTTTGTTCTGTATTTCGTGCAGTACGCAACCTGGGATGTTGTCTGGTCCCATGGATGCTGTGTTCTTGGCTTTGAGAGTGTGGTCTTTACTTTTTCATCCGTGATTACAGGGGCTTTGCATTCTTCTGGTATTAAGATGGGCCCTTTGGAGGGTGAGAGGGGGGTAAAGTTAGCACTGAACCTATCTTCCAGTATGTTGGCAATATCAGTTGGTTCTGTATATTTAGTGCCATTGTGCTGTAGCTCAGAGCAGATCTGAGTGTTGCCATTGAGATTCTTGACATAGCTGTAGTATGCTTTGTGGTTGTCTTTGGAATCAGTGGTGATTTTATTTTCATAACTGGCTTTGGAGGATTTTATGAGGGATCTTAGCTTCCTGCTGAGGATGACCAGGGAGTTCCTCCAATCCTGAGATTTTACTCTTTTTTGCAACAGCTTCTTCCTTCTGTTGTAGAGTTTGTTTATGGCAGGGGACCACCAGATTGGCTTCCTTTTTTTGGAGGATAGCTTTTTGGTTCTGTTGGGGATGGCACGATCCATGCACTCATGCATCCTTCACTTCTCATGCTCTTCTCCTGATCCCTTCTTCAAAACATTTAACTAAAACTTAAAAAATAACGTTAAACCAAAGAATGCCAAGCCAGTCTGAATACCTCAGCCAACAGATGTGTGCGATCTGTATTTTTATAAAATAACATCAGCATAATACAGTTATTTATTGAAGAAGCAGAGTTATCTCAAAGACAAAATCAGAAATCTCTTGCATTTTCAATTGTGTATTTACAGCTATATAAAATTCATGCAAACTTCACTTATATCTATAGGTTCATAGGTACATAGGAGGTTACTAGGCTAATAGCTCGAGGGCACTTACAAGTCTAGCCAAGGTCAACCCCTGTTCCCTTAAGGGTCTAGAGATATGGTCTATGTTATAAGCAGATCTAAATCAGCACCAACTGCCCCTATACAAGAGGGGCTCATGTAAAACCCCTGGGGTGAATTTGCTGTTTCCCATCTAATCGTCTTGAAAGTACTTTTATAAGCTGTCTAACAGGATAATCCACAAAAAAAGCAGTCCGGACAAGCACCGTAAAGCCCAAAAACCTTTAAAAGTCCTTATTATGCATGCAGACTGTTTGCGGTGCAAGCTGCAACAGTTTAAATGGGTTCAACCAATACGTAGAAAGCCACATTTTTTTGAGGAAGCTTTTAAATAGAGCACTTAAATTTAGTATTCTCTGAATCCACTTTCATAAGAAATGCTGCTAATATGCCTTTACTATGATTGTATCACTAATTAAGGCGAGGATGTGCCGTATAAATACTTGACTCTGGTATTGTATTTTACTTTTGCCTCTGATGAAGCTGTAGTTTTAACCACAGTGAAAACGCTTGTCTTAATAATAAAGTGCGTTAAGGTTTTTCGACTTCAGTGTGGCTTTCTACGTATTGGTTGAACCCATTTAAACTGTTGCAGCTTGCACCGCAAACAGTCTGCGTGCATAATAAGGACTTTTAAAGGTTTTTGGGCTTTACGGTGCTTGTCCGGACTGCTTTTTTTGTGGATTTTACTAGTTTTCGTTTGTTTGATTTAACATAACAGGATAATCCAGTACAAGAAGTTATAAAAGTGTATTCTAGAAATGAGAGCAGTTTGTTAATAGTGATGGTATAACATACTTTGGAAATCATTAATAAAATGATAAGCTTTAATCATATAAATCATAAATATTTATTTATTTTTTATTTTTATTTGTTTACTGTGTTTGTCTGACTGGGTTTAGTCAACAAACTCTTTTCAACAGAGGCCCATGGAGAAAAGCTCCAACATATTGCACACATTTTTAAACAGCTGTTCAATAAGGTTTACTGTCAAAATATTGACGGCACGTAGTGAAATGTGCACATCATCGAAACTTCCATGAAATCCATACTGCCAAAATTTCAGACAGCTGAAATAAAACTGAACAGCAACATTTCTGACGACAAAAAGGTCACCACACTAACTGATAATCAATGACCAAGGCACTCTAGTGAATCTCAGAGCTTTAATGATTACAAGCTCAGCACTTAAGCACTTTCATCCCAAAGGACTTCCTCAGAATTGTTGTTAAAAAAACCATCACTTTAAATATACTCTAAAATTCACGATGCTGTCACATGATACATTACTGAAGTAAAAAATTAAATATAAACTACAATAGCTACTGTATTAAATATATATATATATATATATATATATATATATATATATATATATATATATATATAAAAACTGAAATAGGCTGGTACAGAAACATCATAAATCAACATTCCATACTTTTTAACTTTCAAAGTGGAACAATAGAACATGCTTCATTTAAACCAGGAGGACAACATGCATCTAAATTCGGGTCTATATCAGTTCATCAAAATGTCTGAAGTTAGAACACCATATGTTCGAACTTCAAACCAAGAACTGCAAAAACATCAAAGTCTTAAAACAGTGTTTTTTTTTTCCCAGGGAAAAATCGCTGTTCCAAGAAACACACACGCAACACAAACACACCAAAACAATATCAATCTACACACATACACTCAAAATCCTACATCTAACCCTACACTAAACTGCACATACGCTACTACCTATCCACTTACCTTAATCCAAACCCTAACCCTAAGATCCATCACTACCGCACACTCACCTGACCCGCACCCTAACCCTAACTCACCTATCCTGCCCTAACCCTAAAGTCTTTCACTATTGCCCACCCACCTCACCTGCACCCTAACCCTAATATCCACACAATCGCACACTTACTTGAACCCGACCGGTAACTTCCCACCACAGTCCTGACACTCGCAAAGCCACAGAAATGGCCCACCAAATTCTTTCCCTGGGAAAGAATTCGGTGGGCCGCAGCTTCGTGATTATCAGTGTTCGAACTTTACAGTTTGAACATCTGGTATTCGATATTCAGCCATTTCAACGGACTAATATACACCCTCTAAATTCAACTGCCACATTAATTCTCTTACCAATAAATGTTCTTCTATAATTCTACCCTGAATATCTCTCTTCAATTACTCTGTCACCTTATATTTGAAAATGTGATTAGGATTATCTCTAACATGTCTAAAAAGGGCACTAGTATATTTTTCCTTTTTTATATCTCTATCATGTTCATATATTCTTTCCTTGATCTTCCTTGCAGTTTTACCAACATAAAATGTTGGACACAGTTAGCAGCAAGCTACATTTATTGCCCAAGTGGCATCACAATTAAAGTGCCCTCTAGTTCTAATTTTTTGATCTTTAAGAAAAACATTTTGCCCCTTTAGTATATGTTGACACATTTTGCAACTACTACATTTAAACATGCCAATATTGAGTTTGTTGGAATAAACAATTTTAGCCCATCTTTCCAATAGATCCTTAAAACACTTATTTTTTTCTATAAACCACTTCAGGACATTCATTCAGTATTTGATATACCTGAGAGTTGGTGGAAATAACTACCCAACTGCCCCAAATCACTTGAGCTATTTTAAAGGCATCCACTGTGCAAGTTAATACAAAGGGCTTAGAAAATTGATTACCCTATCTTGTGATAGAACAATGTTTTGTGCCTCACCATTTATTCGATTACTTAAAGTATTACTACTCAAAAGTGGAACATAAATACCTCTATTTCTCTTACTAAAAACCTAATCTCTAATAGGGGATATAAAATGCATAGGATAACCCATTCTGAGAAACATGTCAATCAATTTCTCACTTTCAAACAAGAAGGCATTTTCCTCTGAAATCATTTTTGCCAACCACACCAGTTGGCCTTCAACCACCAAATTTTTTTCTGAAACACAGGGAGGCAACTTTCAAAATGTAAATAACTGTTGGAAAATGTATTTTTGTGGTAAATGCTGGACACAGAACTTTGGTTTTCATACTTTTTAGAAATTTCCACATCTAAAAAAAAAAACATTTCGTCCTTGTGAAAAGCATACACAAACTTTAAAAAGGATGATGACCCATTAATATAATCTAAAAATGGCTTCAATTTTTCAACACTATCCTCTCATACTATAAATATTTATTTATGTATTTATTTATTTATCATTTATTTTATTTTACATTTGTTGACCGGGAGAGTCCAATTGGATTACAAGTCCATTTTCAGTGGAGGCCCAGGGAGAAAAGCTCCAAGAGAATAAATTATTACAAACATAAAGTTAAGGACAGGACTTTGACATACAATATTTCTTAGAAGAGACTTTGACATGCATATTTCTTAGAAGATAGGAGACATTCATTTTCTACTATATAGTATTAACTTTAGAAGATATTACTAAGCATGACATTCCTGTAATAGTTTATTATAAAAGGAAAGGCAGAAAGAAGTAGACTAGTATATCATCCAAAAACCGAGAATAATGTGACCAACAATTGCTAAATGTGCTATAAAAATAGAATGTTTCTCCAATAGACCATTATAAGGTTAGCAAAACTGGGGGGTGCACACTGCCCCCATAGCAATCCCACTGGCCTGTTTGAATATCTGCCCTTCAAAATATAAAAAATTGTTTGAGAGAACAATTTCCATTAAGCTAACAATCACACTAATACGATTCTGTCCCAACAGTTGCATTTCAGTCAACATGTCCTCAAACCATCTTAATCCCGCTTCCTGGGGATTAACTGAGTATAGATTGCATACATCAATAGTAACCAACAAACTTGCTTCACTAAATCCAACCTGTGAGATTTTATTTAAAAAAGCCAAAGAATTTTTGCATATTTGAGGCAATGAGAATACTACAGACTTTAATTCATTATCTATAAATTTTGCCATGAAATTTGTTTTACATATTTTCCCATCCACTATTGGACAGAGGGGGGACTAATTTCATTCTTATAAATCTTAGGGATGCTGAATACTCCTGCAATTACTGGCTTATCATTGTGTAAAAAATCATATTCATCTTTATTAATCTGCCCATTCATTAACATGTCATACAAATGCATACCAATTTTCGAATATGTTATATGCATCTCTTTCCTTGATATTTCTACATAGGTATTTGTTAAAAGCAAGGTATTCATTTTCTTCTTATAATCTTCAGCATCTATAATAACCACCCCTCCCCCTTTATCGGGCTTCATAATTCTTACCATTTTGTCTTGAACTAAATCAGTTAACATATTTCTTTCTTCTTTATTTAGGTTAAAATAATTATTTGCTGGTTCATTAATTACTTTTCTTATATTTTTATCACATATGTGCTCATATATAGAAAGTGTAGAATTAGTAGGTGGATTAAAGGTACTCAACCTTTTATTAACCTTTCTATTAACTAGTTTAGTTTGCTCAGCTGTTTTTCCACCAAACCAAATAGATAAATTCAACTTTCTTATAAATAATTTTAGGTCAAGAATACATTGGCTAATATTTGCCCTAACAGCGGGCACAAAGTTAAACCCGTTCGCCAATAAGTCTGCGTGTAGGGTATCAGAATGTCTGGAAGAAACATTGTATAGCATAAAGTCATTTTCAGTGTTAAATATCTTTTTCAGCATGCAGATGTCCTCGACTTCAACATTTCTGTCTCGATCCATTCCCCTTCTTGAATGAAAATGTTTTGGATTTGGCTCTTTGTTTCCGATAAAAATCCTCCACATTTGAGAAATCAGTATTTTGAGCATTATTTAAAGCCTGGATATGCTCAGATCTACTCACTTCTCCTTCCCCTAGCCGTCTTTCATTAGCTGGAAGTTGCAAACCTGCATTTGTTCGTTCATCTCTATTCATGATTGGTTGTTGCCAGGAAATGGAGTTATGTCTCTTAACCCCCATTTGTCAGATATGGATAAGCTGTTTCTTCCTCATAAGCCATAACATCTCATTGAAACATTCTCTGTTTTCTAATGCTATAAGTGTCACATTCGGAATCCAATTTTCTAAAAATATTATGATAGTTTGTGAATAATGATCAAACAATAAGTCTTTGGTAATATTAGTGTTTAACCTGTCTAATTCAACAAACAAGCTTTCCACTAATTCATTGTTATGTTTAATAAGATGTTTCAATACATCACAGCAACTTTGTTAAACAGATTAATAAGGGAAACATGAAATTCAGATCCTTTAGACACTCCATTTGGATATTTCCAAAAATGGAGACCATTAGGTACATATTCATTCTGCAGACATTCTTTCAGATATGCATTGTCCAACTGCAGTCTCTTAAATTGCCCCAGTTTCCTTTCAAAACCTTTTAACTGCTCAGTCAATGTACACGCCTCTTCATTTTGCCGAAAACCTGGGTGGAACTTATTAGAGTTAGGTTTACCCATCTCTAATTTGTTTGTTTTCCATACTTGGAAGTCAAACACACCAACCGAATCTGGCCTCTGTGGGTTTTGAAATAAATTGGACTGTGTCGGGGTCTGTTGAGTAAGAGGCAACCCCAAACTGCTCCCACTAGCAGGATTCCATCTTGGTTGCTACATTGACTTGCATTTGAGCTGTTACTCTGTAGATGTTGACTAATTTGCAACATAGGCGCTGTTAAATTCCCAATGGAAGAAGTAAGACCGCAAATAAGCTCCAACAGTTCGCTTTGATTGCCAGTCGCAGAAGCTATACCAAAAACTCCAAAAACAGTCACCACACAAACTGATAACCAATGACAAGGTACTAAAGTGAATCTCAGAGCTTTATTGATTGCAAGCTCAGCAGTTAAGTGCTTTCATCCCAAATGACTTCCTCAGAACTGTCATTAATAAAAAAAAAATCACTTTAAATATACTCTAAAAAATCACATGATGCTGTCACATGATACAACATTAATGAAGTAAAAAATTAAATATAAAATACAATAGCTACTGTACCAAAAAAACTATAGATAGATAGATAGATAGATAGGTAAATAACTAGATAGCTAAAAACTGAAATAGGCTGGTACAGACACATCATAAATCAACATTCCATACTTTTTAACTTTAAAAGTGGAACAATAGAACATGCTTCATTTAAACCAGGAGGACAACATGCATCCAAATTCAACTGCCACATTAATTCTCTTACGAATAAATGTTCTTCCACAATTCTACCCTGAATATCTCTCTTCAATTGCTCTACCACCTTATATTTGAAAATGCGATTAGGATTATTTCTAGCATGTCTAAATAGTGCACTATTATCTTTTTTCTTTTATATGTATCTCTCATGTTCATATATTATTTCCTTGATCTTCCTTGCAGTTTTACCAACATAAAATGCTGGACACAGTTGGCAACAAGCTACATATATTGCCCAAGTTGTATCACAATTAAAGTGCCCTCTAGTTCTAATTTTTTGATCTTTAAGAAAAACTTCTTGCCCCACTAGTATATGTTGACACATTTTGCAACAGCCACACTTAAACATGCCAATATTGAGTTTGTTGGAATAAACAATGTTAGCCCCTCTTTCCAATAAATCCTTAAAACACTTATTTTTTCTATAATCCACTTTAGGACATTCACCCAGTATTTGATATACCTGAGTGTTGGTGAAAATAACTACCCAACTGCCTCCAATCACTTGAGCTATTTTAAAGGCATCCACTGTGAAATTTAATACAAAGGGCTTAGAAAATTCATTACCCTTTGTCACATCTTGTGACAGAACAATGTTTTGTGTCTCACCATTTATTTGATTTATCAAGTTTTACTACTCAAAAGTGGAACATAAACACCTGTATTTCTTTTGCTAAAAAACTCATCCCTAATAGGTAACATAAAATACATAGGATAACCCCTTTAGAGAAACATGTCAATCAATTTCTCACCTTCAAACAAGAAGATATTTTCCTCTGAAATCATTCTTGCCAATCTCACCAGCTGGCCTTTAACTACCATTTTTTTCTGAAACACAGGGTGGCAACTTTCAAAATGTAAATAACTGTTGAAAAATGTATTTTTACAGTAAATGTTGGACACAAAATCTTGGTTTTAATAATTTTTAGAAATTTCCACATCTAAAAAAAACATTTTATCCTTGTGAAAAGCATACACAAACTTTAAAAAGGATGATGACATGTTAATATAATTTATAAAATTGCTTCAATTTGTCAACACTATCCTCCCATACTATAAATATATCATCCAAAAACTGAGAATAATGTGACCAACAATTGCTAAATGTGCTATTAAAAATAGAATGTTTCTCCCAATAGGCTATTATAAGGTTGGCAAAACTGGGGGTGCACACTGCCCCCATAGCAACCCCACTGGCCTGTTTGAATATCTACCCTTCAAAATATAAAGAATTGTTTGAGAGACCAATTTCCATTAAGCTAACAATCAAAATTGTTTGTTCCAAAAAACTCAATATTGGCATGTTTAAATGTGGCTGTTGCAAAATGTGTCAACATATACTAGTGGGGCAAGAAGTTTTTCTTAAAGATCAAAAAATTAGAGCTAGCGGGCACTTTAATTGTGATACAACTTGGGCAATATATGTAGCTTGTTGCCAACTGTGTCCAGCATTTTATGTTGGTAAAACTGCAAGGAAGATCAAGGAAATAATATATGAACATGAGAGATACATAAAAAAGAAAAAAAGATAATAGTGCACTATTTAGACATGTTAGAAATAATCCTAATCGCATTTTCAAATATAAGGTGGTAGAGCAATTGAAGAGAGATATTCAGGGTAGAATTGTGGAAGAACATTTATTCGTAAGAGAATTAATGTGGCAGTTGAATTTGGATGCATGTTGTCCTCCTGGTTTAAATGAAGCATGTTCTATTGTTCCACTTTTAAAGTTAAAAAGTATGGAATGTTGATTTATGACGTTTCCGTACCAGCCTATTTCAGGTTATATATATATATATATATATATATATATATATATATATATATATATATATATATATATATATATATATATATAATTTTTTTAATACAGTAGCTATTGCATTTTATATTTCATTTTTTACTTCATTAATGTATCATGTGACAGTATCGTGATTTTTAGAGTATATTTAAAGTGATTTTTTTTTATTAACAGCAGCTCTGAGGATGTCATTCAGGATGAAAGTGTTTAACTGCTGAGCTTTGTAATCAATAAAGCTCTGGGAGACATTTCTGACTGCTCCACACCTAAAAACAACTGCTAACATGGGTCAAAAAGGGGGTGAGATTTTGCAGTTTAGAATATCCGTGTTCGCGTTTTTCAGTAGTTAAGAGTTCGGAGTTCGTGGAAGTGGTTCGACAAAGTGACGGTCAACATTTTGATGATAAACCATTCAATAATATACACAAACAGACATTAATTAATATACATTAACAATTACACACTTACTTGCTACTTAGATTACATTCATATGAAATAAAGGTGATTATTACAGTATAAAAGATACTTATGCATTAGTATATGTTGAACAATGAATATTTAAAGAGATGTATTAGTGGGTTTGTCTCATCATAATAGATTGTGTGATTAATGCTTAGCAATTCAAAGAAACAGAGGTGTGGAAAGCAGAAAATGTTAATATTGTGGTTAAGAGGTGGGGTATAAAGCAGGTTCATAAATAATTTATATATAAATATAAATATATATATATATATATATATATATATATATATATATATATGTACATGTATATCATAAGGTTATATTACAAGTATAGAGGGTGAGGGTGAGCAATGTCACAAAACGATGTATATGGCGGGAAGATAGAAGGTATTGGTGAAGACGAGTTGTGGGGATATGGCAAACTGAAGATAGTGACATTTATCCTGGAAACATACAGGAGTCGATCTATTGATATGATAAGTGAAGTTTTAGCTGTGATTTAAATGAGTTTACATTATGAATGGATTTCAGCAGTGGTTGGATGTGGTTCCATAATTTAGATAAACTATTTGAATATAGAGCATCATCTGCAGTATTACATCATCTGATTAAATTGATTAGTGATTACTGACTGGATATTGGACAGCACAGTAGTACAATGGTAGCATTGTCAACTTACAGCAAGAGGTTCGATTCTCGGCTGGGGTGCCTTCTGTGCGGAGTCTGCATGTTCTTTCTGTGTTCATGTGGGTTCTCAATGGGTACTCCAGTTTCCTCCCATGTCACAAAGACATGCGTCTGGCACGTTTCTCCCTGGACCTCTGCTGAAAATTGGCTTTGTTCCAAGTCAGACTTTCCTGGTACACAAATGTTAAATAAATAAAATAATATATATTTCTCTAGTGCGTAAAATTCTTCTGGGGGAGTAATGTTGTATTAAGTTGTTAATGGCTGGGCAATTTTTTGATTTATGGAGAAGTCTGAATACTTCATTTAACTGAGAGACAGCACTAGGAAATGGGGTAGTCCTAACCAGTTTAATTCTCTGAGGGCTTGAGAGTGGTGTGTTCTATTGTTATAATTTACTGCAAATTTCCCACCCTCAGGCCATTTATTATAAACAGCAACTAATTTAGATCTGGTATTCAACAATTAACAAAGAGGTACAAAGTAAAACAGCCATTCTTTCATTTACTGGATGCAAACAAGAGAAAGCTAGAGATACAAAATAATTGGCTTTCACAGTGAAATCTAATAAGTGAAAGAGAAATGGCCAATTTGGTTAATGCTCCACAGAGTGCAGGGACTACTCCACTGAGGGGAATGCCACAGCCACCTTCTAGCACAGGACAGGCACATATTTGACTAGTTAAAGTTAATATAGAGCAATGTTCTTTATGTTAAACTCGCTTACATTGCACAATGTCAGTAATCTTGGGAATAAGTCTCCAACTTGATTATACAAAGCAAATTATCTGCTAAGTAAGTCAGACCTGCATTGAGTCTGTCCTGCTACAACTTTGGAAGATTACTCATCACTGCAGCTGCAAACCAGTTCTACTTCAGCAAAAGAATAATATTTATCTTAAAACACGACTTGCTTATTTAACCTGATACAGAGAAGAGAGCAGTAGCTCTTTAGGAAGCCAAGCATGTAAGCATTAGTCTCTCATGCGTTCATGCATTCTTGTAGCAGCCCATGAAAGATACCTAGCCTTTTTTCAATTCAGAAGACACTTCCATCCACTACATACAGTATAATGCAATACAGTACAATACAACAGTATGTCAGACATGGGCAATATTGTTCTTATAGTCTGCCTGTAACCGAAAACAGTACCTGTTCAGATGACAATGATCACAAGCCTTTGTTTTTGAAAGGTTCCAGGTTCTTACATTCCACAACTTAATTGTGGCAAAATATTCTGGTTATTATTAATGACCCTTTCTGTATACATTAGTTTAATAATTTCAGGTTAACCTGTGCTTTGAATACAGACTTGATCACAATCTTCATAAAAATTGACCCAGGTTGATGTTTTATTATTTTTGATTATGCTCTTAAAAGTCCAGAAGTCATCTTTCACTTATTCATAATTCCAAGCATTCCGTCAAAATGTATTCTGTCGATCTTTTATATAGTTATACTCTTTTTCAATCACAAGTTAGACCTTCTCTATGCTGATGTATCATATGAATCAGTTGTCAAGCACTGCGAACACCCACATCAAACCCATGCAGCACTATTCCTCAGATATCCCACAGATGCATAAATAAGCTGAAGATAGTCCTAAACAAGTTTAAGGCTTTCCTGAATCATTAAAGACAGCATCTATCTTGGCCCTACAACATATTCATGTACTCTTACTCATGCTTTCCATAAAATACAGTCAATGGGCAGACATATTTTGTTACCAGGCTGCCTATGCCAATTCAGCTTGAAATATAGCCTTAATATTCTACACAGCATATCCTTTAACCCTTTGCTTGCAAATTAATGCTCTAGACAACTGCTCCATCCCCCAGCTAAGGATATCATAGCCACTGCAAAACTCCAAACAGTTTATTCCACAGACTGTCTCTTTGTGGAATAAACTGTTTGGAGTTTTGCAGTGGCTGGACCTGATTTCCTTCAAGTGTGGGTTTTTATTACAAGTTTTATTTTTGCACTTGAATCCTTTTCTAATTAAGGATATCATAGTCTGTGCACATTCATTGGATGTTTCTTGTGTACATGACACTGCCCCCCCCAAAAAAAGTGACAATAAGTGTGCAATTTTTCTTTAAATGTAGTTGCCTACAAAGAAGCATAAGACATCATCAGTCCCCCTTTTCCTATTTTCTACATGGGGTCTAGGTGTTGTGTCACTTGTCACCAACTCTCCTTATTCATTTCTACTCCCCTACCTTCTTTGACACTCATGCCTGACTATCACAGGTCTTCTCTTACACAATCCATCCAGCTCTTTTCTGGATGCCCTCATTTCTTTTTGCCTTCTTCCTGTCTGTCCCAAATTTTCTTCACCAGATTGTCTTCTGATGTCCTGCACATGTGGCTGAATCACCAGTTTCTGGTCTTTCTGACCTTTTGTGCAATTGGAGCTACTTTGGCTTCTGCTCTCATGTCTTCATTTCTTTATCTGTCCCACAGTGTGCATCTTAACAACCATCTGAGGCACTTCATCTCCATCACCTCTAGCTTCCTCAACTGCTCTGTCTTTATTGCTCAGGTTTTTGTGCTATACAGTAGCACTGGTCCCACCACTTTTACATACATCTTATTTTTCAGCTTCTTTGGCATTCTTCTGTCATATAGTATCCCAGAAACTCTGTGCCAGTTGGGTGCAGCCCCTCTGCTTCTAGCTTTGACCTCCTTATTCAGACCTCCCTTCTCCTCAACCACCTATCCCAGATACTTGAAGCTGTTAAACTGTTCCTCTATTTCCATTCTATCGCAATTTTCAGCTTCTTCTCATTTGAAGCCACAGTTGTTTTATCTGTTCTCAGTTTCATCCCATGTGTCTTCAGTTTTGCATTCTATTTCGTTACCCTTTGCTGAAGTTCTTGCTCAGAATCTGCCTGTAATATCACATTGTCTGCATACAGAAACTTTATTAGTCTGCCCCTTCTATCCTGTTTGCTAATGTAATCCATCACGAACAGGAACTGCACTGGGCTCAGAGCTGAACCCTGATGCACATCCACTCCTACTGGGAACCCCTCTGTAAGACCGAATATTGTTCGTACTTGAATCACTATATCTTTGTACATAGCTTCCACTAAATCTACCAATGTTTCTGTGACCTTGAACCACTGCAGGACTGCCCAAATCAGGTTTCTTGAAACTTTGTCATATACCCAGTTGGACTCTTTCCTCTTCCTTAGCTTCTTCTTAAGTGCCTGTCTCATTGAAAACATTGGGTCTGTTGTGCTGCATACTGATCTGAAGCCAAACTGCTCATTTCCTGTTTTACTTTCTACTGCTCTGAGTATTTGTTTATCAATCACCCTCTCCAGAACTTTCATGCAGGGTGATAGGAGTTTGATATCTCTGTAATACCCACAGTTGTGAATGTCCACTTTGCTTTTGAACACTGGCACTAGTATGCTTATTCTCCAGTCATCTAGAATATATATTTCCTTCTATACTGCTATGATTACTCTCAGGAGCCATTTCTCACCTGTCTTAGCCAACATTTTAATCATATCTGATCTGAGCCTACTGCTTCCCCAACTTCATTTTTCTTAGTGCTGTTCTTATTTCTTCTTGGGTGGGCTCCTGCTCTTCTCTCACTGTAAGCTGTTTCTGGAAGAGTACAGCTTTCTTCATTCAGAAGCTGCTGCACGTATTCCTTCCATCTGCCTTTGATGTCCTGCAAACTGATGAACAAGTTGTTGCTGGCATTTCCTGGGAATGGTGTCTGTCTATCTTCTTTATCTTTATATCCTTTGTCTTGCAACCTGGTAGAATTTCTTTTTGCTTTCCAATGAGTCACTTTCCAAAAGTTAGTAGAGCACCTCTGATGCCTTGTTCTTTGCTTTTGTGACTGCTCTCTTTGCCTCTTTGTTAGCCAACCACTATTCCTTCCTAGCCTGATCTGTCTTTTGCATTTCCCCCTTCTTCCTGCACTCCTTTCTTTGATTTCATTGACTTCTGCATTCCACCACCAACTTTCCTTTTTTACCCTATTTCTACACCAGGTTCAGCTGCATATCTGTTCCTTAGCCATTGCACATGCTGTTTTGAAGCACTGCCATTCATCTTCAGCTCCACCTATTTCAACGTCTCGAAGTGCTAGAGTCCTGAGTAATTCCAAGAACTGTTGTGCTTTCTCTCCAGTCAACTTCCAGGTCTTCAGCCTGGTGTCCGTTGTCCTTAGAGCCTTCTCTAACTACTGATTGCAACTGATTGTGGCAACCAGTGGTTTATGCTGTGGGCTGACTGTTTTACTGGGGATGAATTTGCAATCACTATTTCTACACCAGTATCAGTTCCTTACTATGAGGAAGTCTACCTGAGTTGCATGTTGGCCACATTTCTATGTGATCCTGTGAGTGTCTGTCTTTCTGAATCATGTCTGCATGTTCTCCCTGCGTTCATGTGGGTTTCCTCAGGGTACTCCGGTTTCCTCTCACATTCCAAAGACATGCGTCTGGAGTATTTCTCCCCAGGGTTCCGCTGAAAATAGGCTCTGTTCTAGTCACACTTTCCCGGTCAACAAATGTTAAATAAATAAATAAATGTGTTTACTACAATCAAGCCATTTGACAGACAGAAGTCTAGAATGGCCTCACCCATTTGGACCCAGGCAGCTCTCATATCCTGTTCTGTCTATCCTGATATGTGCATTCAGGTCACCCATTATCAATTCCAATCCCTGTTGTCCTGCTTTTTCTAGTAGGTTCCTGCAACTGCTGTCTGACTGCACTCTTTTCGACACTATCACAACCCTGTTGTGGTGCATAGGCTGAGATTATGAATACTGCCCTATCATTAGGCTGGAGTCTGATTGCCATGAGTCTGTCACTCATCCTGATGATATCCCTCATGTCTTCTAAAGCCTTTCCATTTATAGCCTGTCCTCCTCCTGAGTAGTAGGCTCTGGATGCCAAGCCAAGTGGCTTTGCTGTACTGCCCTTCCACTTTGTTACTTGGATACATAGGATGTCCAGCTGTCAGTTTACAATTATGTCACCTGCTTCCAAGCCTCATCCTGTCAGTGAACTTACAATGAGTGTGGCAATTCTTAGTTCATGATTGACAGGTTGATTGGTTTTACATCCAGCATTCAATCAACAGGGCTATGCCAGGTAAACCAAGATGGGCATCTGCACACCAGCAGGACAGTAGCTTATTGACCCCGGGCTGCTGGGCTTTATGGTGAACACACACTGGCCAATAGGGGCACATACACCCCACCCACCATTAGCATGGCTCCCTGATGTAGGTTGGAGTAGGCCAGGTCCTCAACCCACTTGTCACACTCAAATACCCATACCCATTAGGTAACATTCATCAACACAACTAGATGATGACGATGATGATGATGATGATGATGATGATGAATCCACATTCATGGAATGTTTCTTGTGTACATACCTTACTATAAGGAAGTCTACCCGAGTTGCATGTTGGCCACTTTTGTAAGTGATCATGTGATTGTCTCTCTTTCTGAACTATGTGTTGCTTACCATCAAGCCATTTCTAGACAGAAGTCATCCCTAAAAAACACCCCCACAGTTATATTAGCAAACCTTAAAGACTCCTTCCCTGACATTCAAAGCAAATCCCTCAAACAGTTATTTTTTCTTCCTCTGGGCCAACAAAAGACTGTCACTTAAAGACAGTGACCCAGAAGAGACAAGAAGGCAGGGTACTGTAATACTGAAAATATATCAGAATTGACACCATAGAAGCAGAAGGCCTTTGTGAAGGTAATCTGCAAATTGAAAGTTAGGGCAAACAGTGTGAAAGATAAAGAAAGTGGTATCAGCAGTGAAGGTAAAACGTGGCAGTTATGAAAGGGTAAGGATGAAAAGAAAGAAGAAAGCAGGGAAAATATTTTTTACCAGTATTTTCCATTAAGCCTTACAATTCTCCCAGTTTTAGTCACAAAGTATTTCAGTCCAAGTAGTCATTTCCAGAATACAGCAGGCCTTGCATGCTATCAAAATGTTTCCACATGTACGCACATAAGCACCAGAAATAATTTTATTATGCATATTAAAATATTTTAAAATGTTTTTTTAAAAGCACACACACAGCTGAACAAGAAAGTAATTTTTTAACAAATAGTCTTATAAAAATACTGAAATCTGATGATCAGAGACCAGAAATATTAGACTTATAATACACAAAGTCTTGTTTTAAAAAGAGCACATAACACAGTCATTCTGCTCTAATAAAGTATTCCTAATATAATTTGACTATGGACCCTTACATCTTATGAAGTTTACAGCATGGTTGATGCCAACACATTTGGATTAACCATAACACTCTGTGTTGAACAAGTAGTTCATCTGGAAATGACTTTTATACATTTCATTATGCTGTCGGCCATAACAAACAGAATACCTGGATTTTCAAATTGTCTTCCTTAATACCACTGGCTTTTTTTTCTATTCTTCTTCTTCTCTTTTTTTTTGTTTGTTTTGCAAGTAGTGCAGTGCATGTTCAAGAAAAACAAACAGAAGTAAAGTAGGCAACTCACTTACATCACAAATTAGGAATAGGAAGGGGCAGAATGAATCAAAATGGGTAGAGAATAGCAGAGAAAGGTGTAGAGTGGGCATCTCAATGGGTGGGGATAGGGAGTGGCTTTGGCATAGTTTCTGACTCTTCTGAAAGTGACAAACCAAATTCACAATAAATATCAGTTGTGTAGATTTTGGCATACCCATCTATGAATGTGGGCTGGTACCATTGCCACCAAATTTGAAGGCTGAGTGGCACAACTGCCACCAAATGTGACATAGGACTGGGGCTGATGGAGTATAAATCCCACCACTGCCAACCAAGGGTGAAGTAATAGCAAGAAAGTACATACACGTGTGTTTCAATAACTAATTTGGAAAGTACAACCTGGATCTAACAGCCTAAAGGGAATATGCACTGCTGTCCAGAGTATGCGTTTCCAACCTTCAGGTCATTTATAGAGTTGAGTCTTTCACTGCTCACTTTCTGAGTAAACAATGCCTTCCAGTGCAGCTTTATTTATGGTAACTGTCTTTAAGCATTCACATGTGGACACACACACAGACACACACGTACAACACAATTCTCAGTGAAGGCTGGCAGAATTCACCAAATCCTCACAGCTTTCTTCCTTGCTCAGGAGTACTGCCACCATTCTTCCAGTTACCTGCTGCTATTAAATCAAGTCAAATATGAAATGCTTGAAGGTAAATAAAATACTTTTACTTCAATAATAAAGAACATAGTGCAAATACAGTGTAAAATATACATAGGTTGGCACACACAGGAAAGACAAATAAAAGGCAATAAAACAGGATGCATACAGAAACCCCTACACTCCAGATATCTAATTTCCCTGGTGACTTGCTACAGAAATATTGACCTTAGATAAGTAACTAGTATTCACTGATGGTGCCACTCAGACAAGACAGCATCAGCATCTATCTTTCTTTCTTTCTTTCTTTCTTTCTTTTCTTACACAGTTATATAAAATGTCTTTTCCCGGTCCCCAATGTCTATGACTGCATCATCTTGTTGCCTGGCAAACAATCATAAAACCAGCTCTTTAATTCATTATACCAGCCATTAAGGTTTATTGAAACACATCATCCATTTTCCCTGGTGTCTTAAGATTAGTCATTATAGCAAAACTCCCACTGCTCTTTCATCATTATTTGTTAAATTAAAAAGAGCTGCTAGCATGTCTGGAGAGTCAACACAACATAAGCATGTCCTTTGGCATTCAGAAAATCAGAAAGTCAAAGCCTGACATTCCTAGCCATGAGAACAGCATACAGCAGATGGAAGATAAATGAGGGAAAAAAGAAAGAAAGAAAGAAAGAAAGAAAGAAAGAAAGAAAGAAAGAAAAAGAAAACAATACATTCTGTTTAATTTAGCCAGGCATCACCCCTTGCTTCACAATTGCTTTTCTTTTTTACTGGCTTCACATCATCTTATAATGAATCAGTGGTAAATTAGTTAGGACATATGAGTTATAATAATAATAAAATATGAACAAGGCAGTGTGACCATGAGTAGACTACTACGTACACATCATTCTGACAAACACAGCTCAGCATTAAAAGAGTGGATAATGCATCATTAACAACTTTGAAATACAGAAGTAAGTGAATTAGAAATATGGCATAAGTGACTATTTTTTTCTGTAACTGCATTATGCAGTTTGTCACCTGCTCTACAACTAGTTATTTAAGCTCCAGTGCACACATGCAAGTGACACATTTAACTATGCATGTTTTGTAACCTGAGCCTGAAACAAAAGTCAGATAATTTTCTTTCTCAATAATGTCTGTGCAGTCGTTTTGTTTCTGTATGTCTTTGTGCCAAATGTTGATTTCTAAAATTATTTAAAATGTTATACCTTACTTCCCTGTCACCACAAAATGTAATACAAAATGTCACAGCTACACTTATAAAAAATATTTCCCAGTCCTCTGTGCATTAATACGTATTCTGTAATTCAGTTTTACTTGCACAAATGCAAGAAAGAAAAGAAACATTGCGAAACAGGTAATACTTCAGTGCCTTTAATACAACCTGTACCTGCTGTTTTATGCATCCCCCAATCAGGTTTCATAGAAGAGAACACAATGTCATGCAATGTCATGGATGTGTACACTCTAGTGTTTGTGTAATATAAACAAAAAAAAATCCTATGCATTGATGTGCTCCTAAATGTGACTCAATGGGGGGCTGAGCTCCAGCCATTAGTCTATTTGGTTGAAAAGCAGTTTTGGAAACTGGCTGACAAACTATACAGTGTATTTTCAGTGATCATAAATTCCCATGCTAGTGCAAAGAATAACAATAGCACTACCATAAGTTCAAAATCTACAGAAACAGCAGAGACCTCCAAGGCAGAAACGCACTCGACCACCACAACACAACACTAATCACGAAACACATAACTCTCCTAAACAGTGTGCCACTCAACCAAAGCCCCAAAGGCAAAACAGCATGTCCAACACACTAGTCATAGGTGACTTGATAGTGAGGTACACTGATGTCCCACTCACTAGGTTGAGAAAGTAACAGTCATCTGCCTGTCAGGTGCCAGGATCTGCCACATAATGCACGCACTCAGGTCCCTCAACAACAGGTACAAATATGACTCTGTCATTGTACATGTGGGTGTGAATGACCTGAGATGTACCTCCCTGGACTACATGAAAAGAGACATGGAGGAGCTCTCAGATTATGTAGCCCAGGTGGGAATGACCCTAGCCCTGAGCAGCATCCTACCAATACTCAGAATGATACCACAGTATAAGCAGAAAATGATTGATTTCAGCAATTGGCTAAGTTTCTGGTGTCATTCTAAGGGGATCCAGTATCTGTCTGCCTGGGATGACATAACTGACAGACCTCAAAGCTTTACCAGAGATGGCCTGCATCTGTCACCCCTGGGCTTCTGAATACTGACCAAGGCTCTTGCCACCCCTATAGTGCCTTTTTAGGCGGTGTTCCAAAGAACAAATTACCACCATAACAGCTACAAACAAATGCATTATGAGGGTCATGCTGCTCAATGCTAGAAGTCTAAATCTCAAAATGCACTCGCTCAAAGCACTCCTTAAACTGGGGAACATTGACATCTGTGCTGTAACAGAGACCTGGTTCAAGGCAGCAGAAAGCACTCCTGCACTACCAGGCTATAACTCATTCCACACCTTTCGGCCCCAGAACCTGGACCATAGCTCCAAAGGCGGTGGTGTTTCCATATTCATAAAGGATGTGCACACCTCCAGACTGGTAGCCCAACATAACGCACCAGAGATACTTCAGGTGTAGCTAACATTGGGTAAGACAGCGATTCAGGTCGTAGCCTGCTATAGGTCCCCAACCATGTCCCAAGGCTCACACTTCACGTTCCTAAGCACCCTGGAGAATATTAGGGTCCAACCTAACACTCTCATACTGGGTGACTTCAACTGCCCTTCCATTAACTGGGAAAACTACTCATGTAACAATACACTTACCCAAAGTTTCCTGGAATTCATTAATTCCATGCCCTGGACCAGCTCGTTCGTACCCGCACTAGAGATAGCAACATCCTTGACCTGGTCATTACTAACATGGGCGACCATTGCTCTACACCAATAGTCAACTCCTCCCTGGTTAGATCTGACCACAAACTAATCATCTTGGAAGTCCACATCCCCCGCACTCCACAAAGGTAACTACCATGAAAAACTTTTCCAAAGCTAACTTTGGGCTCCTAAAAACAGAGGTGGCTAACTTCACGGCACCTATGCAAATGGATAATAGTTGCATGGCCACTGAATCATATACCAATGCACTGTACAAACACGTACACAAATGCATGGATCTTGCCATACCCAATAGAACCAAGACAGTCTCCTCCAAAAAAAAGGAAGCCAATCTGGTGGCCCCCTGCCATAAACAAACTCTACAAGAGAAGGAGGAAACTGATACAGAATAAGGTGAAGCCCGAAGACTGGAAAAACTCCCTTGTCAGCCTCAACAAAATGCTGATATCCCTCATCAAATCCTCTAAAGCTAACTATGAAAATAGAATTGCAGCAGATAGTAAAGACAACCACAAGGCCTTCTATAGTTATGTAAAGAATCTCCATGGCAATACCTAGATTTGCTCTGAGCTACTGCACAATGGTACCTCCTATACCGAGCCAACAGATATTGCCAATATACTGGCTGACAGATCCAGGGCCAACTTTACCCCTCTCCCCACCCCCAAAGGACCAATCCCAATACCAGTAGATTACCAGGCACCCAGTATTACTGCTGCACAGGTTACAACAGCACTGTCCAAGGCCAAGAATACAGCTTCTATGGGACCTGACAATATCCCTGGCTGTGTTCTACATGAACTACAGAGTAAATTGGCACCTCACTTGTCTGCCCTGTTTAACCACAGCCTCACCTCAGGCTTTGTCCTTGCCAAATAGAGCACTGCTACAGTCATCCCTCTCCACAAAGGAGGAGCGACTATAGACCCTGGGAACTATCGCCCCATTAGCCTGATGAGTCTGATATGCAAAGCTATGGAACTCATCATCATGGACCTAATAAACAAGGATATAGGGAATTTCCAAACTCTGGATCCCACACAGTTTGGTTTTGTGAAGTGTAGATCATGCCTGCTCAACTTGGTCGACTTCTCTGAGTCAGTCAAAAGAGCTGTGGATAAAGGCAAAGTGGTTCATATAGCGTTTATATCACGTTATCGAAAGATGAAAATAGCAAACGCTATTTCATCGAACCTAAAATATCTAAACCACATAATATCGAACATTCAGAACAGCAAATTTTTTCCTTGGGAAAAAATTCGCTATTCCGAAACACATACACACAACACAAGCACACCTAAAAAACATCAATACACATGCATACACTTACAATCCTACAACTAACTCTACACTAAACTATACACACACGACTATCTCTCCACTTACCTTACCCAAACCCTAACCCTAAGGTCCATCACTATTTCACACTCACCTAACCCGCACCCTAACCCTAACTCACTTAACCCGCCCCTAGACCTAATTCACCAAACCCGCGCCCTAACCCTAACTCACTTAACCCGCACCCTAACCATAACTCACCTAACCCGCGCCCTAATCCTAACAACCACACAGTCGCACACTTACCTGAACCCGACCCATAAATCTCCACCACAGCCCTGAAAATAGCGAAACTACAGAACCGGCCAACCAAATTCTTTCCCCAGGAAAGAATTCGGTGTTCACCAGCTTCGCTATTTTCAGCGTTCGATCAAAACGGGTCGATATTTGAACATTCGAAGTTTTAAAACTTCGATGTTCTACTATAAGCCCGTTCATATAGCCTACCTTGATCTGGCCAAGGCCTTTGATACCATTCCCCACTCAGAAATCATAGAAAAACTCACTAAGCTAGGCATCAACCACTATTTCACTAGGTGGGTTGCAAACAGGCTCACAGATAGAGCCCACAGTGTGAAAGTAGCTGACTCCAAGTCAAACTGCTGACCAGTCACAAATGGAGTCCTACAGGGTTCAGTCCTGGGTCCTCTCCTGTTTGGTATCTACTTCTCTGAAGTCCAGGCCAATACAAAGGGACTCTGGCTGACAAAGTTCACAGACGATTGCAAGTTGGGAGCTATTATGAACTCCCCAAGTGATGTTGACATCCTACAGAAATTCCTCACTGAGACCAACGACTGGTGTCAGAACCATGGCGTTAAGCTCAATGCCAAAAAATGTCGTCATCCCCTTTGGGAAAAACCCAGTTCCTATGAATTACCACATTGATAGTAGTCCACTGAACACAGAAGGTGTTATAAGAGATCTGGGAACACAGGTTGACAGCAACTTCTCTTTTGACCACCACATTGCCACTGTAGTCAGAAAGTCCTTTTACGTGGCACATCTCATTACTAAGGGTTTTGCATCTAGAAAGAAAGAGGTCATTGTCTCCCTCTACTCTTCCCTCATTAGACTAATCATTGAGTACAATGCCCCATTTGGCATGTACCTCACTAGACACATACAACAGCTGGAGAGGCTGCAAAAGTACGCCACAAAGAGGATCCTAGGCCTTAAACATTTGTCCTATATGGACAGACGCAAAAAACTTCAACTATTCTCCGTCTCATATCACCTACTTAGAGGCGATCTCTGCTTGACTTACAAAGCCATGTCTGACCCAGATCTGTTAAAAATGCTACATCTAAAGAAATCCCAATCCATCTGCACAACATGCTCCAGCGACCTCAACCTCATTACCACAATCAACAAAACATGCTGGAGGGACAGGTTCATAACCCAGAGTCTGCCCATGCTATGGAATAGACTTCCCATACATGTCAAGCAGAGCACCTCACTGGCCCTCTTCAAGAGAAATCTTGATGAGTGGATGGGAAATAGAAAATTCACCCCAGGGATCACTCCAGTGGCTCTACTCGACAGAGGCACTGGGAACTAAGGTCGGGTGGCACAATGCCAGGGTAATCCTATGGGCTAGGCTTGTAAAGGCTCCATGGCCATTAGCCTAGTACACACCTATGAACCTATTTAGATACTTTTACTGACAGCATCAAATGCAGCAATGCCCCACATATATACAGCATATTTTGCATATAAGTACTTAAATGTACTCCTATAATAATCACCCTGTACTTGACATAGAATACTTTAGAATGATAACTAGTAGCAATAGACAGCAATGACCACTTCCCTGATATTAAGCAATTTACTGGTTTGTTTTCTGAAACAGCATATATATATATATATATATATATATATATATATATATATATATATATATATATATATATATATATATATCCCCTGGTGTTGCTGCAGAGAACTCAAAAAACATATTATTACTGTATGACCAGGTGCAACATTTATAGGTATACATACCGTTTGACAGCTATACAATAAAATGCACATTTATCCAAATAGACTACTAGCAAAAAGTACTCCAAATACCAGCATTATATTATAAATCTGACACTAGGTGCATTGTTTCTGGTACACCACAATAGGGGAATTATTAGGAAGATATTGTTTGACTGCTAGATAGGTTGTCATAACTGCTGGCTATCACTGAATAATTTTACTCAAGCTGTCAGAGATCATAGGATCATAGGAAGTTACCAGGTTAACAGCCCTAGGGCCCTTACAAGCCTAGCCAAGTTCAACCCATGTTCCCAAGGGTGCCTGGTTCAAGAAGACACTAAAATCAGCACCTATTGCCCCTGTCCAAGAGGGACACAGTTGGCACCCCAGGGGTGAATTTCTGGCTACCCATCCAATCGTCCAAATTATGCTTAAATAGGGCCAACAAGGGCCTTTGTTTAACATGAATAGGAAGCTTGTTCCAAAGGTGGGGCAACCTCTGTGAGACAAAGATGTACTGGCCAATGTCAAAAGAGGACCTTTGAGAGACAAGAGATGTTTTTCATCACATCATGTACATAGTGCAGCTTATGTGTTACTCCTTTGGTGACCTAATTCATGTAATTACACTACCAGGAAGGTTTTTAAATGGGTTACATTGTATAAACATATAAAAAATAGACTTTTTTTCTTAACAGCAGCAAAAAAAAAAACAAAAAAAAAAAAAAACATTAAAAGCTCCAAAACTGTACATCAGAAAAATTAAAGTAAAACAAACATGGATACCATTTGCAAAGAGCAGTACTACTTCCCTGCAGTGTGAGCATTAAAAGGGAAATAATATCAGATCATGTGTATAATATGGTAGCTATTAACAGTTCCTCATTAATAACAAGTGAAACTGAATCAGCAGGATAGCTTATTGAGCATTAGCACTGACATTGTCAGCAAGCAGCATCCTGAATTGACTGGAATGTTTTTGTTCATACACCAGAAAGGATCTCTCCACATCTGAGCTGACAGCAGAATCCAGATGGCATGTCTGGTTGCTCTTGTTGATGGTTCAGTTATGTTTTTTTTGTACAGCTGCTCAGTATTGGCCAGCATCAATATGGACCACTGACAGACATCCTGCAAGTTCTGATAAGCATAATTTGTTCAGTACTTTTGTACTGAAATGTGATTGTGCAAGCTAAAAACAGGCATGTTTCATAGTATTTATTAATGTCTTTGTTAAGATTTGTGAAACTGTGAAGGTCCAGTGTATGACAGATCTTGAGAAATCCAGTTCAAGGATTACCCTGGCCCTCAATGTGCTTTGCCAGTTTGACATGTGCTATTGTAAAAGGCCTTTGCAGGAAGGTAATTTGATTTTGCACAATTATAGCACCAAAGTTTCTTTTTCTGTTTGCACGATTCTATCTTAAATCTGGTATGGACCATGAGCATTTAGACATATCCCAGTACTGCTAAAGGACTGTCTTTAAATTGCATTACAGTGATACAGGAGCCATCAGATATAACCACAGGCTATTCACTTTAACCAGGGGCTTGAGAAAATATTCCTTTCACAAAGAAATCTATAAACTCTTATAACAATCTGCCTAAGTGAGTGGTGACTTGTTAATCCAGAGGCATATTTGTGAGGGCATGAACTATGTAATGTAACCAAGACAGTCATGTAGCCCTTCAAAATTAGTACATTCCAGAGACACACAGTTGAATAAAAGGAGTCATGTCCCTCCTCCCCATACACACAAAGTACAGTGAGCAGAGTCAGGGAGTCAGGACAAAAAGACCTGAACAAAATTATTAGTGCCCCTGGGAATTTTGTATCTGAATGATAGGAGTCAGGGGGAAACAGAGCATGATTTTAGAAATCAGACCACCAACAACCTTAATAGAACCACTGCAGGATTAATGAAGCATATGAGTACTTATCATAATTATATTGGTTAATAGTAGAGTTATCTGAGTCAGGACTCTGCAGAAGAATTATGGGAGCCACAGGTTAGCTTAGTGGCAGAGAAGGATAAATCCCCTAAATGTACTCCATATTACAGTAGAGAAATGAGTGTGAGTTGCAAATATCAGTTCACCCATCACAGTGGTGTGAACTGGTTTGGTTCCGCTGCAAAAGTACCACCTGGGGAAAGATCTGGGCATGCAGCTCCAGCCAAGTAGTTTTCTCACATGAGACGGCATGAGGGTAGATAGCAGGACATTGCACTATGCTTGCTGGCCATCAGGGGGAGTGCTGTGTGTGTATGAAGTAAAAATACTGACTCAGCAGAGGATGGTGGCTTGTCAATTGCTCTCTTTCTCCACTGCCAGCATATAAGAGAAAGAGAGAGAGAGAGAGACTCCATGAAATAACCTCCCAACATACATACACACACACACACACACACACACACACACACACACACACACACACACACACACACACACACACACACACTCACACACACACACACACACACACACACACACACACACACACACACACACACACACTCTGGAGAGATGGGAGCACCAATAGGATGACATGGATCCAATGGATTGACAGGAATGAGGAATGAATGGCTATGGTTGCTTGATGGAGCATGATGGGCAGTCTAGAAAGGGACCAAAAAATAATCATGGCAGACAGAGAACACCTGTACACAGGAGTTACAGGAGATCAGCAGTGTTTTCAGAATCAAAGAGAGTCACAAATCCCAAATTCTCAATACATCCCTAATTAAATGTGACCTGTGTACTCACAATTTGAAAACAATTTTTAGCTCCATGACTGAAGTGTATGTGTTTTGTGACTGACACTTTTAAGTGAAGTTACAAAGCATTATAACACTCAAAGACAAACTACAATCAAAAGTTACAAAATGAAAAAAAAAGTGCTTTTGCAGGGTGTTAAACCCCCTTATACCCCATACATCCACTACTTACATATACTAAGTCTGAGATTGCTATATCGTAAGGAAAGGAGAAAAACAGGAGATACAACAGTCTGAAGTGTTAAAGCACCAAACCTGGTATTCAGACATCAGTGATCATGTGTAAGAGTATTGATGACTAGTGTGCAAATACACTTTGCACAATTAATTTTCATTATAACAACAGATTAATTTAACTTTTGACAGGATATTAGCAGTGCTAGCCAACGAGAGTTCCGTATGCCATTATATTCTTCATTAACCATTTTAATTAACTGCAAATAATAACATATATGTCTTGTTTTCACATATTTAACAAAGCTCTAATTGGACTGCAGTTTTCACTGGTGCCTAAACTCAGCTATGACTAGCAGTATGTATGAAATGGTTTGTAACCAGGCACTAACTACTGCGTGGGTATTGACTCCCTATCAGTACAGTTACAGAGTAAAGGTGTGGGTAGAACAAAGCTCTTCCTTTTCTGTACAGCCATTTTTTGCATTTGTTAACCATTTAAGCCAACTAGGCATAATTGTTTCTTTCTAGGGGTGAATGACAAGCACTGATCTGATGTAGTGATTTTGCTCAGATTGTCACAGTAAATGATAGAAGAGTCAGAGTGAAGTCCAATACTACTGGGTGAACACTATAAACAGCGAATTACTTTAACTCTGTGCCCTATTGGGTCATCCATAAAGCTTAATGAATCTAGCTCTTTAACAACAGTGATTAAAATAAGAATATGCCTCCTGCGGTTACTTAATATTCATCCGTTTTAGGAATATACAAAGAGGTATTATATATAGAACTAGAATGATTATCCGAGCATAAGCATGCAGTTTTAAGAATAACCACATCATTTACAATTTCTTACCATAATGTGCACTATCAAAGGTGCTTCAAATACGTTTTTTATTTACCTTTTATAGTGAAGCTATTGAGATAGGTATATAACATGGGTATTACTGAGTTTATTCCTTCTGGTTGGCTAAAGTGCAAACTATATAATAGATATATAAGAGCGGGATTACTGAGTAAATTCTTTTTTTCAAAAGCTAATCTGTAAAATATACAGCAGAACAATACAGTCACTCATAAAGCAATCTCTGTCGGCCCATACCAAGTCTGTCCCAGTAGTGACTCCTCCCTTTATATATAAAGCATAGAAATAGAACTCCACTTAATGGTAAAGGCAGAAACATGCTGTTGCTTTTAGTGAAACTGTGCTGCACCTAAGCTATGAACTTAATTGACAGTTTTTGGCTTATATTAAATATGATGCACAGTGTACAGTATGGGTTTGTGTGTCTTCATTGGCGCTGGAAGCTGTTGAAGACTGGGGGAGCAGAGGGAGAGAGGGGCACTTAGTGATCTAAAAAGGGCAATTTTTTATAACTATTTACTACCACAACATAGGTTCACTTGGTGGACTTTTTAAGCTTAGCCAATTCCCTTTTGGTGCTTGAATTAACATTTTCTGATTGGTCTTACCTATCCCATGGCTGATAATTCTATATTAGCCCTAGTGAGAATAACTGTGATCATTCCATAGATAATTTGAGGGGACCCATATAAGGAATGCAGCATTTAGGAACTGCCTCTATCCATTAGTGGCATGAGGGGCAATCCTGAGTACATTTTCTATTACCCATCCTTAGATCCATGTTGTATTTGAATATGGATGGATGAGCTTAGTTTTATTTTTATGGATAGTCCGTTCTGGAATAGTGGTAGGCTCTGTGATATATATCCATCTCTCCACAACATTCAGTTTAGATACCTGGACTGAGTATTTCTGATACCATTTGACTTGTTGATGTTCAATAGGTCCATCTGTATTAGGTCAGAGGATGTCTTGTAAGCCAGACACGTCACCTCTAAACACTCTATAAGATACTGAATATAGTAATAAATCTTTGAGGTGGTCCATGCAAGACCTATTGTTTAGGACTTGTATCCTTCTAAGTAAGGTATCTCTGAAGGTATTCCAATTGTTGCATGGGACTGGACATATACATGCTAAACTGGGCATTATACAAAATGATTGACCTAATGAGAGCTTTGTACAGGGGGGCAACAACATCTCTAGATCTAGTCACAATCAATTTGTTTATAAGCTGTGCACTATAGAAAGGCTTTCTTATGACTCTGGACACATGTTGGTCAAATGTTAGGTCACTGTGCACACAAGTTCCCAAATGCCAAACAATTGGGTCAGTTCTCAGAGGGCATTGTCATGATTTTGACACCAGTTATTGTTTGGAACAAATCTTCCTGCATGATGGTTAAGTCATTTGGGGATTCAATAACTGCCCTAGTTTGCAGTTATCTCAAACGTAGCCGGCCAAAGCCCTTTGGTATTTCCTTTTATTTTTGAGATGTATATGCCAAACAGAAAAAGTCTCAGCACCGGACCCTGGAGGACTCCATTGGTGACTGATCTCTTCCCCTATTTTGATCTCCTGCATCTTGTGAGCAAGTTGGCAATCCAGCTAGTGATGCAAGTGTTTGCTCCTACATTATTCATCTTTTGTACTACACCTGAGTAGGGGATTGTGTCAAAAGGCTTGACCAGGACAAGATAATGTGGTGTGAACTGTTTACCTTCATCTGATTTGGTAACAAGAGTAAAGCTTAAAATTTGCCCATGATTTTGAGCCTTTCACACTTTCCTCTGGGCTGTTTTCAAGCACATTTTTAGGGTCATGCATACATGTATGCATTCTTTGATTCACCTTCCTGATTGTATTAAATTATATTCCTTCTATAATACAGCACCAGTTGTTACATTGTGTTTTAAATTTGTAGATTTGAACACTCTTCTAGTAAACAATGAGACAAAATGTATGAACCAGTGACAAAACTACCCATTTCAGAACATTTCAACCATAAAAGGCCACTCAAACTTCTGTCAGTACAATCTACCAATATCAGTAAATATGCAAAATCTCTACAGAAGTAAATCATCTAAATAATTCCACATTAAAGGGATCTCTAACTAATGGAGGTTGTTGCTAAGAAACAACTTTATATTTTATTGTTTCCTCTACAAATAAAGTGGCTGTTGCCCTTGAAGAATAATTTGCCTATGTTACATTAAAAATGATAAGTTAGTATTACTACAACAGGGAATGGCTGGCAAACTGAGAACAAGTTCATAGTTACTAGGTAATTCCTCCAAAGGAGGACATTTACAGGGCTGCAGGATCCACTCCCTTTAAAGTACAACACAGTACAGTATCAGCGATCTATCTGCATACTGTGGGAGTGGAATCCACAGCCTTCTGCATCAAAATTAAGGCTATTACCTGTTGTGCTACTGACAATACAAACAATCTCAGAATAAGTAGTACTAAACTTCTCTTCCCCTGAAGCTCTCAGCAAATTTTTTTATTTATTTAACATTTGTTTACCAGGAAAGTCCAACTTGGAACAAAGCCAATTTTTAGCAGAGGCCCAAGGAGAAATGCTCCAGATGCATGTCTTTGTAATATGGCAAGAAAACAGAGCACCCAGAGGAAACCCACACAAACACATGGAGGACATACAGACGCCACACAGAGGGTACCCCAGCCAAGAATCAAATCAAAGACCTCTCACTGTGAGGTGACAACACTACCACTGCACCATCCACTTGACACCACTAAACCTCTTAATTTCACAGCAGAAGAAATCTGGAAAAAGCCAACATTTATTTGGGGGGGAGGGGGGGCGACAAAGGCCCAAAACCAGGGACACATTTTAAATTTTGCTTGTATAACCTTAGAATGTTTCTAAAATAGTGTTTTGTGTTACCATATGTTTCCAAAAAAGATAGGAAGACTTAAACGTAAAGGACTATCATTATTTAGTGAATTCCATTATCACTGATTTTCCAGAAAACCACAAATTTTAAGAAGAACCAATCAAACTCCCTGGATCAGAAGTGGTGGTGTGGTTAGAGAATGCAGGCTCCTGTACTTAAAGTCCAGCATTTGAGCCTGAGTAATTCTAACCACCAGTCATAACTAACACGCACACACACACCAGGGTACCGTAGTTGTGCCAAAGGCTGATAATTTGCTGAAGGAAAATGTAGTCTGAAAGTGTTAGCTGCTGGGCATTATTACTTACTAATTGACATAAACCTATCAAGGCTTTATTATCCCAGCAGTAAACATTGTCCTTTTAATTAACTGGCCACGTACCATGTCAAACTTGCTGATGCGTGTGCAATATTCACTACATTCTCAGGAAAGAAGTGTAACAGAAGTAGTGAGTGAATGAGAGAGAGACAGAGAGAGGGAGAGGAGATGCTGCTATTTTGGACAAAAGTTAACAACAAAACAGACTAAAATTATGAGAACAGCTCAGTTGGCTGTACAGTCGATATTTTTCCATATTAAGATTGCTGGCTATATTTCTTTATGGTTAAATGTCCTTAATTCACTGCAGCTTTTTTGTGTCTAGTACTGAAGTTGCTTGCACTCTTGTACTGATAGATAATTAATGAAATGTTAATAAAAAATAATAATTCCATGTCCCTACTTATTTTCTCCATGTTATATCTCATTCTGTTTCCTGAGAGCTCCAAATCATGTCACTTTATTTGAACCATCATTTTTGATTAAATCATTCCTTTCTATAGTTTGTCATTTTTTGATTCCCAAATCTTTTATATTACAAACAGACCTGACAGCCTGCATAAAATAAATGGACGGAAACCAAAACACGTAAAATCCCTCCTTATTGGGAAACCAAAACACATAAAATCCCTCCTTATTGGGAAACCAAAACACATAAAAATCTCTCCTTACTGTGGCTCTGGCAATAGAAATGATGTGATCAGGAACGCAGCAGCAGAATTGATGTGATCAGGAATGCAGCCAACATAGCTATTTCCATGCACTTTTGGGGGGTGCTCCCTCACCCTCGCATTATGGTTGGGGGGGGTGCTCCCTCACCCTCGCTCTATGATTCTGGCACCTATGTGTGTCTTTATGTATCCTCTTTTGATATATTCAAATACTGGGAGTACAGGCTGGCTCAAACAGTGCAGATGTGTTGGTCCTAGATATGCACCTGGTGACATGGGTTTAATTACTGGCCCAGGCAATGGGACAGCTGGCTGGAGTGGAATAGGAGTGAATGGCCATGCTTGAACACCCATTCTGGAGGAGGGGTTGGTACAGGTCTCTCTGCAGGATTTCCATCTGGATATATTCTCTGATGGGCATTAGGTGAACAAAAAGCATTAATGTGGAGTGCAAGCACAACTAAGAAATGCATTGCAATCTAATCAAGTATAACAGGGGTGCAGACTTCCACAACCACTCTTTGATGTAGTACACATTATTCTGTGCTTCCCACTCAGCAGGGGAAGAGATTAAGGAAAATTTAAACAAAATCTCCTACTCCGTCATGGATGATAGCCACAAGTCCCAGTTCTCTCATTTCTAACCTAGTGTTCTTCAACAGGTTTGGGAAAGGGAGGCACAAATGGGCTGCTGAGGAATGGGGGTTGATGGTCACAGTGAGGATTAAAAGTAAACATTATTTAAGAAATTATTAGGGGGTCAGAACAGGACATTAGTTAGTTAGGTTAGTTGTTCAATATCAGTTAAAACAAAAGGAATTTTGTCAACTAGTTTTGCCCAGATTTGCTCACACTTTGTCACAGAAGAGTAAAGTATCTCAGATTCATAGATTCATAGTCTGTTACTAGACTATTGATAGATTTATAGACTGTTACTAGGCAATCCAAGGGGCCTTTCTAGGCATAGCAAAGTTTTCCCAAAAGAATAACGATGTCCCGCATCCAAATAGGACATTGAGAGCTAGGCATTATAAGCTACCTCATGTCCTGGTGTAAATTTACTATTGCCCATCCACTTGTGTAGGTAGTGCTTAAACTGGGTAATGGACAAACTCAGCTTTATATGAATGAGAAGCCTGTTCCATAGGAGGGGCAGTCTCTGGGACACATATCTGTCTCTCCAGCATGCACTGTTTATGCTACAGACACAATTCAGGTCCCTAGACCTTGTATTTCTGGTACTATTTGACTTACATTCATGATTGTGGGGTTTGTGGATGCCTTGTAAGCCAGGAATAGATCATCCTTCAGCAATCTATAGCAGAGTGAGTAGAGTGAAAGGGCTTTAAGGGGTTATACCTTGTATTCATTTTGGATGGTGCTTGAGAAGCTGGCAGTGGATGATGGGTTTGACCACGTATCTTACAGTGTGAAAGGGAGGAAGGCAACCCAGACTATATAAGTCTGACTCCTAACATATGTTACATGTGCGAACAAGCACTATCAAGGGAGAAGCACCCACCAAGTAGCATGCATGCTGCTGCTGCAGATAGCTACATGCATGGAACTGTATGTTCATGGATCAGGGACAGACATTTTAAGAGTTCCATTCATTTAAGACTGTTGGGGGAAAATGGATGTCCCATTAAACAAAAACAGCCTGATGACCTCCTGGATGATGGCCCCTCTGTCAATGTATGGGATACTGGGGAAGCTGATTGCCAGTGAGCAACAGGGATAAAAGCATAGAGAAAAAATATCATGTTCAAATTTGTTCAAATATTATACTAGCAGAAATCCCATTTGGGCCAATATTTGGCTGTAGTATCTGCACACATCATGACAAAGGAGTATGTTTGCCTCTAATAAGGAATTTTATGAATACTAATGTATATGACTGTGCTTTGTGCATTTCTGATGAAGCTGATGCAAAGTGATTTTTCAATTCAGGTAATTTTTTACTGTGTGGACTTGACTTTGCTGTCTTCACCAAAGATGACTATATTGAAGCAACCTAGCTACATGAAGAACTAAATATACACAAGTGTTTGAAAAACTGCCAGTAAAACTGAATGGTGAATGCTAAGCTCCTGTATTCCTTATTACAGAAATACAGTAAGTCCTATTTCAGTCCCAGATGTACCAATGTTTGTAATGTAAACACAAGCATGTCAGTCAGTATGTTAGAAATGATTAAGCACTGAAAGCAAGCAGTGCACAAATATCTGAATGAGCCAGCTGGGTACATCTACCTGAGATGGTGTTTGCAATTTACAGTGCATGACTGCACATTGTGTGACAGTGTGAGTGTGTGTGTGTGTGTGTGTGTGTGTGTGTGTGTGTGTGTGTGTGTGTGTGTGTGTGTGTGTGTGTGTGTGTGTGTGTGTGTGTGTGTCTGTGCACATGTGGATAGCATAAAGATAAAGTGTGTCGAATTAGATACACTGGACAAATAGAGTATATCCATACAGCTTCAGTATATACAGCTTCAGACTGCACAATGCATGGTTTAGATTCATGTGTACATGCAGCTATTTTCATGGTGAATGTAGTAATATTGGCCTATAATGGCTTTCAGTAGATCAGTGTTCTTCACTGCAAATAACTGTTGCATTACATGTAGAATGTCTTTGAGCTGACCTATACATAACATGAATTGAAATGCACCATTCCACATCATAATGTTGTGCGCCGTAAACAAAATATCCACATATTATCCCTTTAGATATAACAGTACATGAACATGACAAGGTTCATGGCTGGGAAATGTGCAGACCAGTTTCTTAGGCATCATCTGGAATTGTCCTAGTGATTATCCCCAGTAGTAGTGCTCTCAGAGCCTGCTCACCATCGCAAAACTGCATACTGCTGTTTGGTCTTCCACTAGTGGAAGGTTGGTGCAGCTATGTTTGTCTAGCCTTCTGCTATGCCTTGCCCATCAAATAAGACCCATAATGTCAGCTTGGCATTGTTGTCCACCTATGGCCATGTATAATTAATGTAATGATGTGTAACACTTCTTTCCAGCAGTCCTCACATGACCATTGTGACTACCATAACCAAGTAACAGAGCTCCGTTTACCATTGAGGCTACCATAACCAAGTAACAGAGCTCTGTTTACCATTGTGGCTACCATAACCAAGTAACAGAGCTCTGTCTAACTGCAGAATATTAAGGGTCACATAGATTTCCTGTTCTGTTAAATTGTTTTTCTATTTGTAAGATAGAATCTTGTGGGATATTAATGAGTCGCCCTTTTTCTATTACCTATGTAGATGGCTGCAGTTTCAGTATGGATAAATAGTACCATGCAATATTCCACATGTATACGATTAGAACACCATACAGTATTGTATGTATAGGGTATTATAACACCATATTGCATGTGCATGCTATTAAACATGTTATTTTCAGGAATGAGCATGTTATTTAGAATGTGTTGCTGCATTATCAGCAGTCATAGCTTTCAACCTGCTATCTCCAGAATGTGGAACAGCTGTGTGAAATGTGGAACACTTAGCAGCTTACTAACAACTTCAACTATGAAGGTCGCAGGATGGTTAAATGTGTTGTTTATAATTTGAAAATGTTCTTTTCACGAATAAATATGATTCAGTATTATTTACCATGGATATCACTTAAAAGAACTCCTAACACTGAATGCATGACAGACACTTTCAATGTGGAACAATGATGAACATGGACTGTTTAAGACTAAAATGAGCATTGTTTCTCATAATGCAGTATACTTTGAGGTATGTCAGCAGTTTATCATTATCAACACCTCACCCCTACATATGCTAACACACACACACACACACACACACACACACACACACACACACACACACACACACACACACACACACACACACACACACACACACACACACACACACACACACCCATACACACACACCCATACACACACATATCAAAGCCAGCATCAGATATCTTGCATCTGTTCTTAGTTGCCAAAAATGTAACATCAGGATAGAGCAACACACAACACACAAGGTGCGTAAGCTATACAAGAAGTACACACCTAGAGCAAATACACACTTAGCATAACAGAAACATATTTGCCCCCTGTGGAAGATACTTAGGAGTATGTTTAATGGCCAATGAACTGCACTGCCCCAGACTGAGTAAACTGTAGTACTAGAATATGTGAACAACAAGTAATCATAAAGCTACAACAGACCAAATGTATAAGATAATGTATGTAGGAGACACAGGACATGTGAAGACATGCTCACCACTAACAGAACATTGCATGACTGGAGCATCCACTACAAAAATGTTTTGATGTTCTAAACAAAACTGCCTTGTGTGTTACTATTGCATCAATTAGAGAAACACAATGTATACTAAGAAATGCACCTAAAGGTTTGTAGATATATACTAGGCTAACAACCACAAAGGCTTTTTTAAACCTAGTCATGCATCCTAAATCTCTGACAAGTTCTGGTATCCTTGATAAGTGTAAGCAGGAGTTTGGGGGATTAAATATTTACAAGTAGGAGCCTGAGAGATGAACCATTTACAGGCTGCCTGTGTCCACTGGAGACATGGAGGCCAAACCAGGAATGAATTTCCTTTTCCCTGTTCAGTTGTTCAAGTTGCACTTGAATTGGGTTAGGGAGGAACTCTGCTTCACATGGATGGAGAGCCTGTTCCAGAGAAGGTGTAATCTCTGGGATACATACATCTCTCCAGCAGGTCCTGTTTATATCACAGGCAAGGTTTAAGTCTTTAGCATGGGTAATTCTGGTGTTGTTTGTTTTGCAGATATGCAGGAGGTCCATCAGGGTGGGGTATGACAAAGCCTTGTTGAATGCCAGGCATAGATCTTCTTTCAACAGCCCGAGGGATAGGCACTTCAGATAGTCTGCATAGGACATAATTCTTAAACCCTATATTCTTTTAGTCAGGAATCTCTGTGGGCATTCCAGTTGTTGGATGTGCCTGGCTACATATCAAAGTGGGCATTGTACTCAATGAAAGGTCTGATGAATGCTGAATACAGTGGAACAATGACCACCTTGAACCTAGATGCCATACCTTTGTTTATAAGTTGCACAACATTAATGATATCCTCACTGCTGTAGACATGTGATCGTCAAAGGCTAGGTTACTGTCTATGTATGTCCTCAAGTCCCTGACTACTGTCTCAGCTATTAGGGGTGTGCTGTCAATATGATAGTTACAAGGGATGGATGACTTCCCAAAGGATACTATTATGCATTTCTTAGCATTTAGGTTTAGTCCATGGCTCTGACACAAGTTATTTCTCTGTGTCAGCCCTAACTCAAGAATATTTCTGTTGGTGGGGGATTCTCTAACTGCTCCTAATTTGCAATTATCTGCAAATGTAGTCAGCCAGAGGACCTTGTAATTGGTCTTGACTTCAGAGAAGTAAATCCCAAAAAGGAGCAGTCTCAGGACCAATCCCTGAGGGACTCTGCTCATGATTGACCTCTTTGCAGAGGTGGACTCCCCAATTCTAACTTCCTGAGTCCTATTTATGGGTGAAATAAGGGTTTATACCTAAACTTTTGGGTTTGTCAACAATGCCTGAGTGGGGTATTGTGTCAAAAACCTTAGCCAGGTCGAGGTAGGCAGTGTGAACCATTTTGTTTCATCCACTGCATTAGTGACCTTCTCAAAAAAGTCTACCAGGTTGAGTAGGCATGACCTGCCTTTGATGAAACTGCACAGGGTTGGATCCGGTGTACAGAGGTTTCCTATGTCATTATTGATCATTTCCATGATAATTATTGCAATGCTTTTTTTTATATGAAGCTAGTGAGACTTATTGGGTCTGTAGTTTCCAGAGTTTGCAGAAGGCCCACCTTTGTGCAGATGGATGACGGTTGCTGTTCTCCATTTTTGAGTCACAAAGCCTGTTTGGAGGCTACAGTTAAAAGCAATTCCAGAGGGTCTGATGGGTGCCATTGTGCACTCATGTTACTATAGTGCAATGCACAATGGTAATTATCAGCTTTGTTAAATACAACTACAGATTGTCATCATGCGTTCCTGTTACTACAGTCTGGCACACAAAATAAATTACTAGCCCTGAGAAATACTGTGTCATACATTGCCACAATGCGGCCTGTAACACTGTATGTTGCAGTCCCATACTGGCCTGCTAACATGTACTCTTTGTTGTAGATATAACTGCTTAATCATGCTGCATTGCTGCAAGCTGAAATATCTGACATATCTTAAAGTAATTCATATGTGCCTTTTGCACTCACAGCAGTTCTCAAGTGATACACTTTTCTGTGGTGATTACGAATACTTTTACATTCCTTTCTTGACAACAATGCAAATTAACCTTGACTGTCCATGTTTATAAGACATCTTGTCATGGCCCATGCATATGTAATCAGCTCCAGTTCTTCTTTATAAAACATGCCACTTTCCTCAATGTCAAGTAAAGATAATGTGCATGCACAAAACTGACATCTGGCTGGCCCAATGGGAAGTCCATACTGCAAGACACTCATAAATAAGATAAGTTATCAAATTCTGTCTTTGTCTATGTATCAATACATATATATATATATATATATATATATATATATATATATATATATATAAAACACCAACTGTCCAGCACAGCACTAATAGTAAATCTCAGTTTCAGTATATTCCAAAAGCTCCATTATAATCTAAATTCTGGTATGTACCAAAAGCTCCGTTGTATATCCACAAGTAGAAATAAAAGGACGAACAGGCAATATCATTCCATCACCATTTTAATTATTACATTCCTTGATATGGCAGTAATATAAAAGTGAAAAATCAGTGACAAGCCAAGCAATGCATACCGATTTTACCCACTGGCATCATCAGTGCAACCCGGGACAAACAAACCATTCAGTTTAAATAATATTGGCTTAAAGCAACAGCACCCTCATCCAAGATTAGCTGCCTAAAAATAAATCAATTAAAAATGGTAATGAATAAAACACAATAATTAAGATGAGTGTAACACTAGTGACAAATAATAATAATAAGTGAAGCACAATAATTATGATAATTGTAACCCTATACTTATATATTAAAAAAAAATCCATGGCACACACATGAAAAATAAATACATCTATCACCTACCAGTTTTCATTTAAACCTGGTTTATACATGGCACAGAGGTTAACTATCCATAACCATTCCTTCTGATCTAACAATCTATGTTTAAAAGCATCAGACAGACCCCTACCCCTCACAGAATGCAGCCCCATAAAAACAAAGTGTGCCGTAGCCTCTATTAACACCCCAAAGGTTTTCAGTATTAGACAACTTATTACTTGAAATACAGAATGGGTAATGTATATGGCTGTATGCCAATGTGAGGCATTTTATGAGGGACAGACATCTAGGATGTTTAAAAGTAGGATAGCCATCCATTTAAGCGATATTAATTGTAAGCCTCCTAGAAGTGCCCTGTATTAGCATAAATTAATACAGATTACGGCACTTTTTTTTTTTTTTTGTGGGGCTGGATTCTGTGAGGGGTACTGGTCTGTGTGATGCTTCTAAAGGAACGGTTATGAGTGTTTGTAACTGTGAAGTTAGATGCCTGTGCTTTACTACTATTTTCAGTCTATTGCTCTCTAGGAACCTATGCTTGTGAAGGTGAGACACATGCAAGGGTTGAACTTCCTTTTGGCATTATTATTATTATTATTATTATTATTGTAATAGACTTTTAGGTTTGGAAATCACAATAGCAATAATGTCTTTTCTAAGATTGTGAATAACAGCTTCAAAGTAGCCACTAAAAAGATAAGTTATCCAAGATTTGTATAAGTAATGCCTGAAACTTAAATAACAACATCGAATGTATGAGTGTTGCCACTGTTGAGGATGTTGATATAATGATTACTCCAGAAACATGGCTTGGCTCTAACAATCTGTCCTTTAGTATTTCTAACCCCTTTAGTTTTGATAGCTGTCAGTTAAATAAAAACAGAAAGGAATGCCTATAAATCTCAGTAACAAGTTTTCTTTCTCATTGACACTCAGTGGCCATTGGTAAAAAGAAACTAATTATTGTCAGATCCTGTAGGAGTCCCTCTCTTGCCACAGTCGAAAATGAAAATTTCTACCCAAAATGTATAATTGTTCCAAATATGTTTGTTCCATTTTGGATGGTTATTTAAATTGTCCTGTCACTGACTGAGTCATGATTAGTGCAGGGACTCATAATGACAAAAGTATTGTTAGATACTACAACTCAGTGCTGTTACATTACAAGGAAGACATTTCATAGTAGAATGTATAACATCTTAGATGTTTTGTTTTCTCAGCCTGAATCTGAATTATTAAATATTCATTCTGCATTTGAAATTGGCAATTCTGGCCATTTGGGGACTATAGTAAATTTAAACATCTATAGAACAAATACTAGGTAGTCTAATGGGATCATTAGTAAGTATTATAGAGTAGATTATATCCAAATAAGAGCAGACTTAAGTTTCTGAGACTGGTATTACGTTATGGATTCACTTAACACAGAAATATGATGGTAGGTGTCAAATTCAAACCTTCTTACTATATGGGTTAAATAAAGAGCCAAAGTATATCCAGAGGAGTGTTTGTTGAAGGATACTGTTATATACTTTTTGCCATTTAGTTTTAGGCCATGGTTTTGACAGAAGCTATTTGTTCGGGAAAGACCCTTTTGGAGAATCTTGATATTTTCTGGAGAGTTTATGATGGCATTAATTTTATAGTCATCTGAAAACTTGGTCAGCCATAAACCCTTAGCATTAGTTTAGACTTTCAATAAGTTAAGACAAAGAGGAGTACCCCAAGGACAGAACACTAGGATACACCACTAGTAACAGGCCATTTGGAGGAGGTAGAGCTATCTACCCTAATTTTCTGGGTTCTGTTAGTGAGACAGTTTGCTATCCAACAAGTTAAGTAGGGTTTTACAGTTAGCAGTGAGGTTATCAATTCTACCTGAGTGTGAGATGGTTTTGAACACCTATGTGAGGTATAGATACGTGGCATGTACCAATTTTCTTTCACCCATTGCTTCAGTAATCTTCTTGAAAAAGTCAACCAGGTTAAGTAGTTAGGATCTGCCACTGACAAAAATGAAATGGCTTGGGTCAAGAGTTTGTGGGTTGCCAAAGTTCTTATTTATTAATTCTGTAATGATCCTTTCCATGGCCTTACAGTTGGGCTTGAGCCTGGTCAGATGTATGGATCTATAATTAACCAGGTTCATTGACACCCATCTTTGAGCAGAGGGATGACTGTTGCTGTCCTCCATTCATCTGGCACAAAGCCTGTTTGGAGGCTGATATTGAATAACTTCTGTTGAGGTTTTGGCAGGTCCTGTTTTAGGCTGGCCAGTAGGCATCCTGGTATGTTATCCAGCCTCATCAAAGCAGTGTTCCTGGCCTTGGAGAGTGCCTTGAAAGCTTGTTCTTGGGAGACTTTAGGATGTGTGAGCATGTGGTATGTGATTTGGGAATGTGGGGGGAGAAGGAATTTAGCCAATCTGCTAGCTGATAAATTTAGCTCTATGTCCTCTGGATCTGAGTGTATGATGCCCTTTACTGTTAGGTCTGTGCAGTGCTGAGTTTTGTTTTTGAGGTTTCTAACATAGTTAAAGAAGGCTTTATGGTTGTCTTTTCCTGGGTGGTGATTTAACCCCATCTCCAGTTGTGGTTGATTTGATCAGTGTCTGGAGTTCCCGGTTATGTTTATCAAGAGCATTTTGGCATTTAAAGAGTTATACCTATTTTTATATACAACATTTTTTTTCTTTTAATATAGAACCTGTTTATATTTGAGTTCTACCATAAGCTTATTTCTAAATTTATATATATATATATATATATATATATATATATATATATATATATATATATATATATATATATATATATATATATAGTGTGTGTGTGTGTGTGTGTGTGTGTGTGTGTGTGTGTGTGTGTGTGTGTGTGTGTGTGTATGTGTCTATATATATATATATATATATATATATAGATATATATATATATAATGTATATACTTTATAATCCCGAAATTCTGAAATACTGAATTTCAGAATCTCGAGATCATAAAGCCGAAAGTTTACAATACCGAATCCCCAGAAGGGCGAATTTTGAAATCCCAAATATTACATACACATATGCACATACACACAACCCCCCCCCACACACAAACACATGAACCTACATTGCAAACACGCTGCGCCCCCCACACCCCCCTACTTAAATATTCTAACTCCAAGGTCGCACTACACAGACACACATGAAAACACCACCATACAAGCAACATTCCCCTTGCACACACACATCATAGTAACACAACACACTGACACACTCTAAATCCCCTAAAGAAAACCCTTAAACATAAATACTTACCTGAATCTCCACCTATCCATTCATACAGCGCAACACCAGAAGCGCTAATTCAAAATCTCCGAACTTCAGGATTTTGAATTTCGCTCTTCTGGTGTTTCGGTATTGTTAGCTTTCGGCTTTATGATCTCGAGATTCTGAAATTCGGTATTTCAGAATTTTGGGATTATAAAGTGTTTTTATATATATATATATATATATATATATATATATATATATATATATATACGGATTTAGGTAATTGGTCAAATTACCACAATGTCAACAACTACAGTATCAATGTACTTAAGTCAAAAACGTGGAATATTGACACATCCTGCTCCTGGAATTACCCCAGAGTGGGCTAAACTAAAAGCAAGTAGCTTTGCATGGAGACACGCCCCCTTACACCCCCCACCACCTGCTAATTACATATATATACTAACTCTGAGATCTCTCAATCTCTGGGGAAAGGGACTATTCCCATACCAGGGGAGTGTCGATCTCACACAACTGTCAACCATCTGTTCCATTTGAAAGATATCAATTTTACAATCACTGGATCCTATATCATAAACCCACACACACACACACACACATACACACACACACACACACACACACACACACACACACACACACACACACACACACACACACACATATATATATATATATATATATATATATATATATATATATATATGGGTCTACTTTACACGGTCGACTTTCTGAAAAGTCGACTTTCATATGGCCGAGACCATATGATCGACTTTCAAAATGCCGACCATGTAAAATAAACACAAAACACACAACATACACTTACCTTTCAAATGTTAACTATACCAATTCCGAGGTCACACTACAGTGCGGAAGAAGGAAATTTTCCCATTCCGCACTGTACAGAGATAGCGGTTTCCCATGGTTGGCTTTTCAAAAGTCGAGCATATGGTCTTGGCCATATGAAAGTCGACTTTCTGAAAAGTCGACCATGTGAAGGGGACCCATATATTTATATATATATATATATATATACACACATATAAAGAGAGATGTACATACAATAGGTATATGTGTGTGTGTGTGTGTGTGTGTGTGTGTATAGTATGAATTGAAACACCCAAATGTCAATGTTTACATCGTTGAGCAGAAACTGTTGAGTTTGCAAACATTGGCATACTACTATACCTTTGCTGAATAAACGCCATAGCGCATGCAAAATTAAAACTAAAAAAACACATTAAAACATCATGGTTTAGAGGGGGAGCAAGCCTCTCTGCACTCCTACAACCCCTGTTAATTATATATAATAACTCTTAGATTGCACAATGTTGGGGAAAGGGTATATTTCCCAATACAGAGTTGTGCAGTTTCATACAGCTGTCAATAATCTGTGTAGTCAACCAAATGTTGTCAACTAGACAGAAGTCCACTAGAAGTACAGTTGGTTTAAAATAGGTGAGATTGAGGAATACTGGGATTAAAGACTTTTTGTTTTTTATTTATGTCTCTACTTTGGTTTTCCTTCCTGCTTGGGAATTATTGCTGTCGCTGATGTGTAAGTGTTCGTAAATTACATCACTTGTCCTTTTTGCAGGTCTGCCTGTGTGTTGTCTGGTTTATCTACCATTTGGTCTGTACTACTACTTTTCGGTTTCTTTACATGCTCATACTCACAGTGATCTGTCTGAGTCTGTGTTATTCATCACAAAAACAATGTAGAATTTCACATTACCTCACTGCAATGATACATGCATCAATCCCTCAGGCCATATAGGACACCTTACTTTAGTTTACATTGTTTCTTACAGTGAAACGTTATCATGTCACCTTAACACTGCAGTACAAAGGAACATTCTTGTTATATTCAAATTGTATTTTTGCATTTTTCTCCTTTATATTTTTATTTGCATTACAAATATATCTGCATCATCATCATCATCATTATTATTATTATTATTATTATTATTATTATTATTATTATTATTATGGCTCAGCTCTGGGTATTTGTGGTCTCCAAATATGTACTGTACCACAGCCACATTTTCTTTCTACTACACAGCCACTGCATGTATAACTGTGCACCATTCATGTATTCAGCTGTTACTGTGATATACTTCTGCAGTTTCCTAGTACCACATTAATGTCAGACCTGCTAAAAGCATTTTCAGGTGTGACCACACATTTAGCATTATGTTAATATACTTTATTGTTACATACAACAATGCTATTTATGATATTGCATTACTTTCACTGCACTGCACACTGCTTTTGGCATATGTTGCTTAGGTGTTTGCCTTAGGATTTGTTGCTCACCCTGTTTGCCAATATCAGTTTTCTGTGTGGGAAGGAAAATATAGATGCAGCAATACAAAGTATTGTTAAGCATGGGTTGTTTCAATGTAAAAAAGCATGGCTACTTCTCGAGTGCAGTTCTGCAGTATCTGCCTAGAAATGCATTCAGGTTTGTCAGCAGTGTACTTGGCTACAATTCCACATAAACTGCCATTCAGCCAGATGGCTTTATATGACCATAAAATCTGGAAGAACATGCTTTCCATAGGTGAATGTTTTTGTGTTATGGCTGTAGTGTTCCATATTAGCTGGATCAAGAACATAAAAGACGAGGTTTGATCCTTTAAAAAAGGGAAGGAGCATATTACATAGAAAATAAAATTTGTGGGAACATTTCATGCAGAATAATGGTCAGGTAAAGGAGTGGGGGGGTTAATGTAAGGTAGGAATTGAACCATTTGTGTAATGCCAGTGAGAGAATAATTGTTAAAAAGAAAGAAAGCATATATATATAATGTATAATGCATGAATACATCAAATAATAATATGATTTGTTTTCTGTTCTATTAATGTATATGTGCCTATGCTTACATGATAACTTAATAAAGGAAATTAAAAACAACAAAAACAGGAGCATGACACAGAAAAATAGCAGAACGTGAAATGTGAAGAATGTTATTCATTTTCACCCACTAATAAGGGGAAGGTTAATATCAAAAAGGGGATGTTTGGCCTTTCTAATAAGTTCCACATCTTTAAAAATAAACCTTAAAATTTATTAGACTGTAGCAGCCTGTTTTGCTATGTAAAGATACTTTCTTTAACATAGCATTATATTATTAAATGCTCTAATATTTAAATTTAAAATGTTTCATCTTCCTGGGCAATACATTTGTTATAAAGTAGATATACAGGAAAAAAAAGCAATCTGGGTTGATATCAAAAAAGAGTCAACAACTGAAATAATCTGCCTAACTGAGCTGTTGTGAAGTAGAGAGAAGATTAAACGATATGCATTGCAACACTCTGAAAAAGAAAAAAATATTACAGGTGTGAACCGATGTACAGAATCACATTAACACTAAACCAGGGATTAGGGGTGTCATTTAGGTTAGACAGTTTTGCAACCTCTATGATGCTTAATACAACACCCACAGCAATATTTTCCTAGATTTGCTATCAAAAATTGTAGAAGAGCATTGCAATTCTGGCATCACTCCTGATGCGAACTTTTGCAATTCCTGTGATTTTTTTTTATATGACATTACATTACTGGTCAGGATTTACAGTGCAGATATAGAGATCTTGATTTAAGACCTGCTTGCAGAGACGACCTCATGAAATTGCATTGCCAAATAAATACTTTTTTCTCTGTACTTTTTTCTCTGTATTGCATCGTAACATTTGAAGGACAAAGACATTTCTCTTCGTACATCACTTTTACACAGTAATGAAGCTTTGTGTCTTACCTGTGTCCTCCCCTCAGGTTCTTACTTATTCTGCTTCATTTGGCCTAAGTGTCTTTAGATAGTCATTCTTCATTACATTTCATTTCAAAACTTTGGTAAAACTCTGTTCATCTCTACTTCCATTTAAAAAATTGGGTGAAACTCTTTCCCTTAGCTCTTTCCTTTTCACCTTTACTTCTGTTTCAAAACATTGGTAAAACTTTTTTCTCTTCCTTGTTGCTTCCATTATCTTAGAAACAGCCTGTTTATTTCTTTTTCATCATAGGCTCCCGAAAATGTGCATGTTTCCTCTTGCTATTACCACTCAGATATTCCTCAGATTCCTTGGCTCTTCTCCCCAGATAACTTTATTCCTGCCTCCCATTCAGCACACTTGCTTGCCTGCTTGCTTGTTTGCATCTCACTCGTGTTCTTCTTCATTGTAAATACTTAATGTTTTTATATCTGTATGCACATTTCTGCTTTTGAACTAGAAATTACCAGACATGATCTTGTCTGATGTTATTCAAGCTTCTAAATCAAATCCATTTCAGTTTTAATGCAGTTATTTCCCTCTTCTTTAGTTTCATTGTTTATAATTTTTTGCAGAAAATATAGCTTTAAAGAAAAACTAAATCAAGAAAACTCAAAGAGGCAGTTTCATCGAGGTTTCACTGCATTCATTTATTTTCCAGGCCTTTTTGTTTACCACCTAAGATGCATTAACTATTGACTTGTCTGTTTTTAAGCAAAAACTAGGAATGTACAAATCAGTGAAACATACACTATTAACATACCTGGTATTCTGAATGTGGCATTATCTCTGTATGTGAGAAATACCTGCATAAACCACCTTGCATATTAACTCAACATAAAAAATGAAAGTAATAATGAATAAAATAACATGGTAATGAACAGAGTATGTGACTTTCAAGTGAGCAAATGCTGGGCAGAGAGAAAGTACAAGAGGAAAAAGGGAAACATATTCCCATAATGGATTATTCAAATGAAATTCAGCAAAATGGCATTTTGCAAAAATAATTTTAAACAATAAATTAAACTGTTTAACAAGGGGGCTCCCTATGCAAGAGAAGTTAGCTTACAGCCCCTCCCCGCACTACTTATAATCACATGTGGGGCGGAGGGTTCAGTAACCCTTAAGGAAATGCTAAAGACTCATTTTATAGAATCTTGTTTTACTCCATTTTATTTAAGAAAATAGCATCTGTGCTAATCAAGTTCAGGGAAATGTGACAAAAAACATGGACTTGGTAGATTAGGACAGGGTCTATTCTAAGTTGCCATTGCAAGACTGATTCTGTTGCTGACCATATATCTGTTGCTCACAGCTCTTAACTTCTAATTCATACATATTCCTATTAATAAACTACAGACATTCTTTTTAGTCACTTAAATATGTACATTTTATTAGTATAGTGTGTTTAGCCAGCATAGCATTACATAATGGAAGCACAGTTTTCAGTGGCATACTCCATGATGCATATAAAGCTTGTTAAAAACAATCATACCTTCCACTGCATAATTGCACTTACAGTATGCCATAACATCGTAATTCCAGTGTGTAGGTACAATACACTGAACTTTAATGTGTATATAAACAGAACACTGCTTAACAGTTATGCAAATATATTTTATAAAATATTCCCATTTTCTGAATGGTAACTAGTAAATGCCAGTACTGTGTATTTATTTAATGAAGTAACGATATACTTGCATTCTGATAAAGGCTACCAGCACATTTCCATGTGCAAACTCTGCTCCTTGGGTATTTATATACAACAAATACTTTGTTCTTTGTGAGCTCTATACTTTGCATTTGGTGACATTCTTTACTACTGTGTTAATGTGGGGTCTATTTAGCTAGAACTCATGCTCCATTACCCTTTCTTTAGGACTGAATGTGCATAAAGTTCAGGGGTCTTGAGCACAGTGTGAAAAGCTAAAGAGTTTCACTCTCACCCTCAGAGCTCATTAGCACTCTATAGAAACACAATAAATACTCTCACATTACCAGCAGTTGCACTTCAGAATATTCACCATATAAACAGCCTGGTGTCAGGGGCTAATCATTGTTCCCATTTCACAGGCCTGCTCAGGGGACCAACCAAATAACTCAAGGGGGTGTTGTTTTGTAATGATGCATCTCTTCACTTGTGCTTAGCATTAGGATACCAGTTCAGAACATTTACATGTCAATGTGGCCTCAAAAAAGCAAAAGTGTATAAACGCAGACATTAATGAAGTCTTCCAGTAAACATCTGGGGCATTGTTTACTGACTACATTAGAAGTTTTTGGAGGGTAAAATCTGCTTTACAAGTGTATGACAGTGTTCTCTGCCAAAACTCTCAAGGTATTTCCAACAAGAGTTTGTTAATTATTGATTGGGAATACCCTGGATGTTCAAAGATCACAGTGGCTATCTTTTACATACTTTAAAACATAAACAGATTGGTCAAAAGAGACTTAGTTGCTTACAATGTGCCAATTAAATGCATATAAAAAGCCATTATTGGTTCAGCACTCTGAGCACTAAGTCCATTTCCTGGTGTTGTACTTAGAAATGCAACATATCTTTATTAATAGCAAATGTTAATGAATCCAACCGTAACTCTAGTGCATCTTTGTAAAGCTCTTACCACACCATACTTTTACATTTGTTTTCTATTCTGATTATGTCATGGGAGCAAAAGTAATTGATAGCCACAGTGCAATCTCCTCATCCACCCATTCAATAGTATACTGCTTCTGGAAGCACATTTTTGTTTTATTTCCTTAATTCCTGCACAAGTTAATGAGATTTTACAGATACCATAGTTTTCTGCCAGTGCTATGTCATGCAATAACTAAATCACTGACCATTTTTGTCAGCTGTTACCAGGCAGATCTGCTACTGCAACAGATAATAACAAAATTCTAGTACATCCATGCTTTTCAACATGTATAACAGGTAACATCAACAAAAGTAGAAATCCTTGTGAGCAAACAAAAATCTTTAATTGCACATCTTCCTGAGTATAAAATTAGCCTTCTTAAGTATAAAACAGTCATTAAAGTTGTTTAATAATACCACTGAATCCTGAAATCTAAGCAGATTAAAATGCATTTCTTTAAAAGTTTGGCTGGGATTAATAGACAAATGGTACACACCCGCACAGTGCTTAGTTTCAGAAGGGGTTGCTGTGCAACAAACTGAATAGCTAATTATGCCTATATTAGGCATTAAAAAATACCAACAAGCTGAATGGGCAACTGCAACAAATAAAGTGAGAAGTGTAGTGTTAAGTGGAGAAGCAGAGCTAGGTTGCCTCATGGCAGACTTACAGTGGGGTGCACGATCGACTTAATGTACGTCACAAGGAATGCATGCATAGCACTGCCAAGTTAATGCACACCACACCTCTCAACCTCTTAGTGGACAAAGCCTGACAAAATGAGGGGACAAAGGCCCAAAAATGGGGACAGATTTTAAATATTGCTTGTGTAAACTTAGAAAGTTGTTAGAGTAACAGGGTTTGTGTTAAGATACATTTTCTGAAGGATTTAAATTCTGAAACTCAAATGTGTGCCATTATTTAGTGATTTCAATCTGCAGAACATCTCAGTGATTTGCCAGAAAACCACAAATTTTATGAGGAACAGACCAAAAATATGAGGCACAAATCTGGATATTCTGCAAAAGTCTGGACAGTTAAGAGCTATGACACATATGAATGTAGTTTTGCAAAGCAACATGTCACACCTGTCTAGGTCAAGAAGGCAGCATAGTGGCAATCAGACAGACTGATGTGGATGTGCATATCAAACAACCAACCTTGTTCATCATGTGAATAGGGAGGAAAAAGGGTTCATAGGAAAGTATGAAAGTGGAGTCCAGCAAGCACAGAGAAACACATAAGGATACCAGAAAGTATAAAGAGGGAAATGAAAGGTTCTGCTTGAAGGACAGACTCCCCTTTTGATATATAAAAAGGGAATAAAATGGAATGGATAGAGGAGAAGGGAAGGTATCGGGGGCATATAGATGAACATGAAACACAGATTTAGACAAACAGATGGTGCAATAAACACACAAAAGGTAGGGAGGACAAAGGATGGACACAGTCATACACAGGATGGACCAATGGTGATAGAGAAGGCTGGACAATGAACAAGGAATGAGGAATGATATATAAGTGGGAATACACAAGTATGGGGTAGGGTAGCATCCTGCCATGATTGGATATCAAGCCAGCCCAAAGGACAACAAGCCAGTCATATCTCTCCTGGGTGGCTGATATTACCAGAGCCATATCATGGTCAAATGGGGCCCTAGGCTGGGTAATTTATCAGGGCTCTCTATACACAGCACTCCCATCACAGCCATTCCAGTGTCCCATTACTTGGTTATTTCTCCACAGTTACCATAAACACTGTTCAAACCTCTCAGTATGCATACTATTTTCTGCTTTTCTTCTACAATTATGACAGATATTTAGATTTAATTTAAAACTTTTATTTTAAGTTTTATAGCACAAACACTGATAGATATTTGCTAAACAAAACAAGTCTCACAAAGAAAGCAGACTTAGCATTAATAGTAAACTTCTCTGTTCTTAAAACTCACATTCATTAAACAGTATTGAAACCCATATTCAAGGAAAATGCATCTAGGCAGTGACGGATGAAATTTTTCTTTGGACTGTTTTCAAACCATAGGCCTCCTGCACACATTTCTAGGGCCATGCATGTGTTCTTTGATTCACCTTCCTGATTGTATTAAATCATATTCCTTGTATAATATGGCACCACTTGTCAGAGTGTGTTTTAAATTTGCAGTTTTGAACATTTTTCCAGTAAGCAATGGAACAAAATGTAGGAACCAATAATGACAAACAGCCCCATTTGGAACATTTCAACCAGAAAAGGCTACTCAAACCTCTGTCTTTACAATCCACCAGTATAAGTCAATATGATTAATCTCTGCAGAATCTGAATAATTCCACATGAAAGAGATCTGTAACTAATAAAAATGTTGCTGCTAGCAAACAACTTTATATTTCAGTGTTTCATTTACAAATTCAGTAGCCATTGCACTTGAAGAATAAATTGTCTATGTTACATTAAAAAAAATTATAAGCTGCTAATATTGCAATAGGGAATAGATGGCAAACTTACAACAGATTCATAGTTATTATCCATCTCAGCCAATGGAGGACATACTCAGGACTGCAGCACCCACGCCCCCTTAAAGTACAACATAGTATCAACAATCCATCTACATGCTGTGGGAGTAGAACCCACAGCCTTCTGCATCAAAAGCAAGCATGCAACCTGTTGTGATTCTAAAACAGTTGCACATTGTAAACAGACTTAAAATGACTAGTAAACGTCTCTTCTCTTGAAGCTTAACAGTTCTTTGAAAATGCTCTGAAGCTCACAGTTCTTTTGAAATGCTGTGAAACTCAATTTCTTAAAAATGCATGGAAGCTCTCATTTTTTAGCAGCTTGGTAGTTGGTGTAGAGGATTCAAGCTCTTGTCACCAGTAACTAAAGTACAGGGTTTGAGCCTGAGCAAATTAACTAACCTGTCATCCCTAACTAGGGTTTTACACATAAACACACCTCTTCCTTCCATTTGTCCATCTATGCTGCATAATTTCATGGAAGAAGAAGGTCCAAGCAGCAAATGTGTTGTCTACATTCCATGCGCATGAATGAAGTAGGAAAGCCTTCTTGTATTTAAAATTCCACATGGAGAAAGGAAGTAGCAATCAACAGGTACGTGTGTGACAACACATGCAGGGACGCACAGACTCAGAAGGCATTCTTAAAGAAGAAAGGTCTTAAAAAATGTATTTTTTTTTAAATTAAAAAAGTAAATGTGATAGCCCCCATCTCAAGTTGCACAACTTCACAAGCCACACCAGTATGTACTCCCTATAGCTGAGACAGGCACCAAGTTGTTGTTGCATCTCAGCCACCACCAGCCTCTTCAAATGCACTGATAGACCAAACCAGCCTCCTGCAGATCACTCTTACAAGAGAAGCCTTTTCCTGTTATCCAGGGAAGCAGTCATGGCAGGCAACAGTGAATCCTCTAGGTCAATTCTAGCAAATGGAATAATCATCTCCTTGCTGAGAGGTAGTCCTGTTTGTCACTGGTGACCCAGTCATAGTGGCTTCAGCTGACACAGAATGATGGGAGCATGCCTCCTCCTTTATAACTGGACCTGCAGAAGAATGACAGTATGGAAAAATAATTATACACACACGTAGCAACATAATCACAATTGCACAATGGACTGACATAAGCATCACACACTGCCACTGCTGGGAGAGTTACTCCTGACTTCTCTGACATCCAGCCATGTTCATTTCATGTACTCCTAATTATACAAGTAAAGCAGGTAATATATCAGAACACAATAGCACTAGAAAAAAATAGCTCACAGTACATCTGAAGCTGCCTGTCCCTTAAACTCTGCCTCTCAGTGCAGAAGTTAAAGATGATGTCACCTCAGGTCATTATAATGATGCTAGCTCTACTTGCTGGAATAAGAGAAGTCAGTGATATCACTTGCATTCTGACAAGCTCATGCCAGGTATATGCCTTCTACTAGAGTCCATAATAATTCCATAGCAGGCACTTCTGGAAGGCACTATACAGGAAGAACAAGAAATTCCTGCTCTCCTTGACACGCCATGCTGGACCTCCATCTTTTGCAATGCTTGCAATAGCCATACCTTCTCATTCAGGTTAGTTTGAGGAGCAAAATGTTTGCCCTGTGAGCACAGCCTCAAGTGTGTACACCTTGTGTAGAGCAACTTAGCGCTGCACCATGATGCAATTTATATGTCAGCGCTGGGGACATCCACATGCAATATTCATCAGCACAAAGTCAGATAGACAGTGGTCACTGTAATTTTAAATGCTTCCACAAGTAGATCTGGGGAGCACAATGTGCTACAGCATTCACTCAGAAATAGCAGCACTAGGTAATCTTATGAACACAGCTACATTGCTAATTGGTCCTTGTTAGCTTGATATAAAGTGCCAGTATCATTCTGAACAACCCCACTCAATTCTGTACAATTGTGGGCTAGAGGAATTTTAATAGAGAGTCTGTAGGCTTATAGCTTTACAAAGTTAAGGAAAGAATCCTGCCTAGAAAGTATATCCGCCAGATGGTTGATGTCAATCCCACTGAAGCAGACATTGTGCTGTACATGTAACTAGAAACCCAGGACACTGGCATGGCACTTCATTGTGTGTGTGTGTGTGTGTGTGTGTGTGTGTGTGTGTGTGTGTGTGTGTGTGTGTGTGTGTGTGTGTGTGTGTGTGTGTGTGTGTGTGTGTATTTGTATGTGTTTGTGTGTTTTGGAGGAGCAACACTGTAGAATGCATACATTGTGAAGGAAATACTGTAGGGGATTTGTGGTTAAGCACACACAATCATGTGCATGCACACACACACACACATACACACACACACACACACACACACTCTGACTGAAATGTTTTGTCCACAGGTGTATATATCTGTCAGTTTGGTGCATAGGTTTAAGACTATGTGCTGCTTGACCTAGATTTTGCAGTTCTAGGTTTGATTCCCACAGACTCTCTTTGTCTATTGTATGCCTCTAAGCAAGTCACTTAACCAAACATTACTCCTGAATCACCTCTAAAAAGGGACTGTGTGCCCAGTAGACTTACTCATTTAACATTGTTTTTTCTGGCATGACCACCTGAAATAAGCAAACTGTGGAAAAATTCAGAGCCCTGGAGAACACGGTGCTATTCCAGGCTATCTGCACATATTACAAATGTTTCCTGTGCAAATCTGCTGCAGACAAGTGCATCATGACCAGATCTAGCAGGTATGGTGCAGAATTTGCATCTTCTAGTTAGCCGTAATATGTCGCTGTAGTAGGTTCAATAAAGGGTTATGATACCCTACTCCGCTCAAAGGGAAAGGCATTGGACAATTGTGACAGATAGATCCATCACATGAGGTGGACCACCAACATCCCACTAATACTAAGTAAATGTTGATGTTTCTTGGCAGCAGCCCCTTATACACAAGATTTGCTTGAATGTGGGAGCTGGACTGGCAACAACCATCTCTGTGTCATTTGGGGATGCACCAAGTTAGTAACATCCTTTACAGTGGAAGACACACTCCACCAATAAGTAGGTAAGGCCTGACCAAGGCCCAGCTGCATATCTGTCTTCCCAGGTACCTCTGGACTGCAACACCATGTCCATCTCCTATGACCATACCTTATCTCACACTGCCACAGTCATATGTCACTGTGTCAACCCACTACCTCTGCAAGTGATGTTGATCACTCCTAACATATTTGGGTACAGTTAAGTCTGATGAGCTAACTTGCACTATACAGTGTGCTAATCATGTATGTATCCCAGGCTATATGTTGCACATATAGATGTGTGCAGGAAGATCATGCAGGTGATGATATAAGATAATATGTAGTGTCCTAAAATAAGTGTAATTTTCTGCAGGAGCAATATTGTTAGAAACATCATTACTTTACTTTTAAATGTTCATATTAGAAATATAAAAACAAAGTTAACAGCAAATTAACTTCTAAGAAACATGTATTTAAAATAATCAAAAATAGAAAACAACTACTGGAGTTACTGGAACATGACAGGGTATCCACATAGAAATAAATATACCACTTACAAGTACTGATATTATAGATTAACTCCAAACTGATGCATTTTTTTTATTGAAAGAAATTTTTATTAAAATTTGTTTCATATCTTCAAATAGATTGAACCATAGTGAAACTTAAAAATAATATAACATAATCAACTAGTCAACTATTTACAAAAGAAACTATATACAATTGCCTAAGTACACAATCTATAACATCACATTTCCATATATAATATGCAATTTGTATTAAGATGCTGTGCTGACTAATCAGATCAATTTGTTTTGTCCAATATTTTGTCAACTCTCTGCCGATATGTGATGCATGATGTTGTCTTATCAGTTCTTTTCTTTATGGTTGCTACTTCATTTGAGAATCAAATACTATGATTCTCTTGAAATCTTGAAAAGTTTGTGGTGTAAGTTATTATGGCTTTACATGCAATGGCAAGCAATGTCCACAGTAAAGGGTGTTTTATTTTTGGGACACATTGTGGTATGGGTACATTAAACAGAACTATGACTTGGTCAAATGAAAAGTATCATTAAAAATTGTTTGAAAGAAATAATTTCAAACCAATATTTATTCAGTGAATGACAATTAAAAAACGTGTTCCCAATCTGCTTTTGTATGCATTTTACATCTCCAACAATCAATATGTTTCTTATATATTGCTTCTAATCTATGAGGGATTAGAAAGGATCTATGTAGGAGTTTCCATGCATCTAGTTTCCACTGAACTGATTTGTTGCAGGGCTTGGTGATGAAAGGATCATTTCTTTTTCATTTTTTATCAGGAACCTTTTGATTAACCTGATTATAATTATTCCAATAACTATTATTGGTATAGTTCTTTATTTCTTTAAGTGTCTTATGAATTTTGGATAGATATCCTTGTCCTTTATAATAATTCCAATCTATTGAATCAAAGGCACTATTGATGTCTAGACTCACCAGAGACATGCTTCTCTTACTTAAATCAACATAATCTATCATGGTAAGAATTCTTTTAATATTATCGCAGGTGTTTCTATCGTTTATGAAACCTGTCTGGTCATGATCAATTAATGATGGTAATACATGTTTAATTCTCTCTGTATGTATTGCCATAAACATTTTGTAATCTACATTTAATAATGAAATAGGCCTATAGGAGGAGCATTCTGAGGCTTTTTTTTTCATATTTCAGAATAGGTGAGATTGAACTATATTTTCAAGAAGGTGGAACTAATATTCCTTATTTAACCTGGTTAAAAACCTTCAACAGTAACTGTTTAGCTTCTTTGGGCAGTAATTTATACATTTCTGGTGTTATGTTGTCATTTCCTGGTGCTTTATTGAGTTTCATTTTTTTTAAATTTGATTCTGCAACTCAGACATTGTTATCTGCTTGTCAATGTGTCTACTCTGTTGTTCCTGTATCTTGAGGTTTATATTAGTCTGAAGGAAGTTTCTAATTGTTTCTTTCAGTTTCATCTCTATGTTACTTGTATTACTATTATTTTTTTGATAGTGCAACTGAAATGTTTATAGTATACTGTTTAAGTCTGAGACTTTCTTATTAATGTTGGAATTATATATTTCTTATATTTGATTCATTTTAATAACTTTCTTAGTTCTGTTTGCTATGTTCCTTTGCTTCTTTGGATTCATTGAATAAGAAATAAGTTTGATTTTTTTCTAATTCTATCATTATTTTATGATGTAATACTTTCAGTATATTCTTTAGTTTTCATTGCTAAATCATTAGTTAATTGATTATGTCCTTTTTGTATATTAAGTTTAATAACATCTTTTTCCTTTTGAAGTTCAGTTAATTGCTTGTCCCATTGCCTCCTTTTATTTTTGTACCAAGTTAATGTTCATCCATTTATGTATGCGTTTAATGTATCCCATACATAGATTTCTGAAGTGTCTTCATTTATGTTTAATTCAAGAAATTGTTGTAATTCTTTTATATAAAATTCTTTAAACTCTTTTAGATTCATTATATAGGATGGTATTCTAGTAATTTTCACCTTTTGTTTGTTATGAACTTCTACTTCAAAAGTAATTGCATTGTGGTCTGTTAATGGACAAGATATTACTTTAAAATTGCTAAGAAAGGTGGTTATTGCCTTTGTTTGATATATATATACTCTCCCCAGGATTCAACAAGCTCTGCATGGCATGCAGGAATAGTGCAGGAGCTGCTGGCGGCAATATGGCTGCCGAGACATCCAGGAACAAGCTCCTGGGACGTGCACAAGTGCTCCTGCACTATTTCTGCACGGACACAGCTCCTGTATGCAAATTACCTCATTTGCAGGTGAAAACCATGCAAATTAGGTGAATTTGCGATCCAGGAAGCTGGCAGTCATCCGTGCAGGACTAGTGTAACCTGCAGAAATGTACTCGGTTAGTAACCGAGTACATTTCTACAAACTACAAAACAGAGCCATGACAGCTCCAAATAAAGGGTGTATATAACGTGTAAGCATGCCAATGGCCAAATATATGGCCATCAGCATGGAAAACAGTTTCAAAAATAAAAAAAAATAACTTTTATTGTTTTTTGGCCGATATCGGCCGTTTAAGCATAGGGCAGCAGTGCGCAAACGTGATTGGCTGGAAAATAACAGAAAAACCCTGAAAAAAGCTTTCCCCTGCAAAATCACAATTTTGCCATTAAAGTCAATGGCAGGCAGAAAACAACAAGACCAATGAATAGTGGTTGCTAAGGGGGAAGGCTCAGTGTCAGACTTGTAACTAGGCATTAGCAGGCAATCCTATGCAAATGAGTGGAATGATACTGAATCCCTTCCCCTCGTGGCTAGCCTGCACCCAATCGTGTAGGTGCAGGAAGACCATGGTGCAAGCCTAAGAGCTGGCTCACATCATAGAGGGGTGTATCAGGCATACTGTAAGCTTATTGGAGCACTGTCGCTTGGGTTTGCCCTTAGCTTAGCAGAGCTAAGCAAGGGGGGTGTGTCTGAAGCTGCCAAGCACTCTTTACATTGCCTAAGCGGGGTGTGCGCACTGCACACCATGTTTTAAATGAAAAAAAAAGTAAACCAGGAAATAGCAGCTCTGTTCACATCTGAGCACTGTGTTTGCCTGGCGTGCCCCTGGGCTTAAACAGGAAGGCAATGGGAAAGGAAAACAACAGTAGGAAGGTAATCAAAGAGACCTAGCATAGCTGGCAGGTAAAATGTATCTGAATGAGCCAATTACACAGGCAGCAGCTCAGGCCAGCCCAGCATACTACTATAAACTATGCAAACACCTTTCCCTCTGTTTTTTCCAACAAACTCTATACCACCGGTGTACACAAGCGGGGAAATTTTACCTAACAAAAGCAACAAAATGATAGGAGCTGTATTAGCTCTCATAAATCAATATGCGGAAGATGCTGAGGGTGGTGAGGATGAGAATGCTGATGACCAACCCACAGTGAGGAGAAGGAGAAGAGTTTACAGACCCAGGGCAACCTACCAGGGGCTACATGAGCTGGAGATAGTGGAGAACTATAGGTTGGACAGGGATCTCCTACAGCAAATTGTTGAGCTGTGCCGGCCATGCCTCACACACAGAACCAACAGGGGGGAACCCATTCCAGTGAATACCAAGGTATGTGTAGGCCTAAGAATGCTAGCCACAGGTACTTTCCAAAGGCCAACTGGGGATAGCATGGGGATCTCACAGGCATCAGTATCCAGGGTACTCCACCAGTTCCTGGATGCCATGTCAGCACATGCCGGTGAACACGTATATTTCCACAACACCCGTGAGGCATTGACCAGCAATATGCGTCTCTTCCTCCAAATAGCAGAATACCCTGAGGTAGTGGGTGCTATAGACTGTACGCACATACACATCAGAGCACCACCCGGTGAGCGGGGTAGGGTCTACATCAACTGCAAGGGCCTCCCCTACATCAACTGCCAGGTCATGTGCGATGCCCAGGGCATTATAATGAATGTGTGTGCTGGCTGCCCTGGAAGCTATTACAACTCCCACATCTGGCATATGACGCAGCTGTAACAGAGATTTGCCACTGGGGACATCCCTTATGGCCACCTAGTGGGGGATGCTGGTTACGCACTGGAGCCGTGGCTGATGACACCCATCAGAAATGCACAAACACCCAAACAAGAACTCCATAATGAGGCACACGCACAGACCAGAATCATAATAGAGTGTGTGTTTGGGATGCCCAAGTCACAGTTCCGGTGCCTGGACATATCCGGTGGAGCCTTGCAGTTCAAACCAGCTACATGTACTCAAATTGTCATATGTGCCATGCTACACAATATGATCCTGTGGAAATAGCTGCAGCAGGAACAGCACGGGGCAGAGCCACACAGTCCCCCACCATTGCCAAGGCCTTCACAAGCACAGAGTGACTTGAAGGAGGAACAGACTGAGCCTGCCCCAGTAGGCAGATGGAGGCTTGCCCAGTATGCCCAGGCCTTGGTAAAGAGGCAATGCATAGCACATACACTGACACGGTAGGAATCCAGGGAATGACACCTCTCTCTGACTCGCACATACAGTAAAAGGGATGCCAAACATGACACTACCTGTGCTTAACCATGTATAGGGAGCATACTATGTGCATCCAACATAGTCAACCCTACAGCCCCATCCTCAATACTGGCACAGTCACAAGGTAAGTCACTCTCCCTATCAATTGCTAAATGGAGTAGTATGTGTTGTTACTTGTATCTATGGTATGGATGTGAGCATGCAAGGGAATCGGGTGGCTGAATGGGATACCAGCAGATGGTAGACACCTATAGTGGCAGCATGAAATCTGTAACAAATACTGGTGTCACCATAGTAGCCAGTACTAGACAAGGTGACAAAACCCACTGCAGGAAATGTGGTGGGCCAAATGTGTTTCCATAGGACACACACATGCCAGTCAGGGAGGCTCACATACCCAACAACAGTCTCAGCCAGCAGGACAGGCTTAGACATACACAAAGAAAGGCTGTGCTAAGACCTCTGATTGATGGCTATGGAGAACAGCCCCTCCTCCAGACCTACACAGACTGACTACAACAGGTCAGGCAGTGGGATGCTAGGTCTGAAGGGTAAGATGTCTGAAACTGAAATGTAGGTCAATAAAACCTAAGAACTGTAGTACATTGATATGCCTCTAGTCTGCATGATAGGTCAGAATACAGAATGAAATGGAGTACCTGAAATACCAGTACAGTCATAGCAAATGTGTACAGTCATCAGGTGTGCCCCCCCCCCCCACAATTCTACGTAGAAATGTAGTAACATGTATGTGTAGGTATAATAACAGTGGAGCACAGATTACCTGAGCCGGTCAAAGTAGCAGGATAGATTGTAGCACATGTACAATATGCAGGGCTGTGTCTGTTAGGTTGGTGTGTGTTGTATATTGTGTGAGAGTGACCAGCATGTAGGCATGGTGAGGTTTGTCCTGGTGGCCATTGGCCAGTACTGCCGATGACAGGGCCAAGTTCTCACAACTGCAGTGCCAAACACAATGCATCCCAGCAAAACATATTCCAGCAGTAAGCCATAGTAATTGTTTGGATGTAATATCTGTCACCATCTGAAAGATGGACATGGCATGAATGTAGGCCCAGACATACAAACAGTACACAGTTGGATGTACCCCAGACAGACAGTGCATAAAATGTTGCTATCAAATAGACACACCTTTGGAATTGTACATACAGGTTAGCAGCACATTAGTTGGGTTTGTAGTCTGGAATACCGATGTAGTCTGGCCAAACACTGGCAGACAACAAAGGTCACAGGTATGAAGTACTGAGAAACTGCTGATGTCCCTGCACAAGCCAGCATAAGTGGAATGCCCCATGTATATCTGTGAGTCAGATGCCAGTTGCGTCCATAGCACATATGCAACCAGCTCACCCCACCATCATCCACAGGTACCTCACAGGTCTTATCCCTGCTGTTGAGAATGAGTACAATATGACCCCCACCTCGGTATGGAAATAGCCACAGAATGCAGCATGCTGAAGAGGTGTCCCATGCAGGTGTGTCCCTAGCTGTAAGCAGCACCCTGCCAGCATCCACACCACTGGATCATTAATGACAGAAACTATTGACATTAACACCTTGCACACCTACCCTTTCACCCCGGGGAAATATAGTGGCCTGCAGTCTGGGACTGTAGGAGTGACACAATGCAATGGCCTGCTACAGATGGCCTGCATCACTATCAAATGCTCTACAGACCTCTGCCAAAGGCCTGTGTCTCATCCGTACTGTCAATGTATGTTATGTCATGGACTCCCAAATAACAACAAAACATAGTCCACATAACCCAAATCCAAGACCACGTCAACAAATCCCAGTAACATGTCCACCATGTCCTACTGCATGAAATGTGGACCAACACCAAATTACTGCTGGAATGAAGTGATAACTATAGGGAACTTATCAGATAATATTTGCATAATGCTTGGAAGAGGATAGAATAACAGGGGGGGTAGAAGCATGGACGCCATGGAGTGTGTGAAGTCTGAAACTCAGCTGTGTGCACATACTATCCCTGCCTGCAAACACAGGAATGGGTGGCTACAAACCTGCTTGTAAACCACAATGTGAAGGGTTAATGACCAGAAATATGACCCCTGCCTCTGGGTAACCTGTGTGAATCTGTACAGCAGGATATGGCCATACTGTCACGTCGATGGATGTACAAGCATGGGATCCTCAGCCACCACTGTACCAAGGTGCTGAACCATTTACACAGACCCATCAACAAGTGTCTGCAGCTTCCCCTCCAGAATGACATCATTGTGCAAGAATATGTAGGCTGCAGACCACAATACTGGACACAGCTTCATTCACCCTATGTTCCCCAGGAAATTACTGCAAGCATATATGTATACCTGACAGTAGTTGATGACATAAAACATCACAGTGTAAACAGTACATATGTCTGAATATCTCTGCTGACACCAAAACCATGTAGCAGAAGCAGCACAGACACAATTACCTACAATAACCCACTATCCTTTGCCCATTTTGACCCCATATTGTCAACCAATCTACAGATATCCCGCAGAAACAGGTTGCTAGCTGCAGGTGTAGAGCACGGAAACCTGCACTGGAGTATAACCTACCTGGAATGGATTCACACATTCAATACAGAAGGTCATACTGGGCATGCTCCCACACTTAAAGAAATGAAGCCAATGTCTGGCAACAACAGTGGACTATACATATCTGACAGTCACAGATGTTTGTGCACACACTCCACATTGCACACCAGTCATGCTTTACACACACATTGGATAGGAATATACACATATATATCCAAGGACAACACACTATAACAGGCCAAACTTACACATACATAGATGTGTGTAAGAGAGTGACAGACAGTGACAAAGAGTCTACCACCATGAGGCCTGTCCCACCCAGCACACATCCAATAGGCTAAAACCACATGATGTGCAAATGTCAATCACTGTAGACATTTGCCTCTGGTATCCCTCAGCACTATAGTGTCTGTGGTGCTTGTGATAACTGTGTAACATGGCAGTACAAGTCAGTATTCATCTAGCAGTTGTCTACATGTACCTGTGAAATATAAACCTGTGTGTGCCTGAGTGTTGTATGTCTGCTTCCAGATGAATGGTTTATGGCCCATGTACACACACTGCACTCCCCATTGCCCTACTTTGGCAAGCTTGCTGATGTCATTTACCTTGAAATACACCTTTGGGGAAGGAGTAGCCCTATAAGCTACATGGCGCGTGCTATAAATGTGTAATGCTACATTGCAATGTACTAGTTAGGTAGGAATTCTAATCCCGGACTTGGCAACTGTGTGTTTGTGTGTGTGTGTGTGTGTGTGTGTGTGTGTGTGTGTGTGTGTGTGTGTGTGTGTGTGTGTGTGTGTGTGTGTGTGTGTGTGTGTGTGTGTGTGTGTGTGTGTGTGTAGGGATCAATGCTTTTGTGACCATTCACAGTCACTACACTCCCCATTGCCCTACTTTGGCAAGCCTGCTGATGTCATTCCCCTTGAAATACATCTTTGGGGAAGGAGTAGCCCTATAAGCTCTGTGGCATGTGCTATGACTGCATAATGCTATAGTGTGATGTACTAGTTAGGTAGGAGGTCTAATCTCAGACATGGCAACTGTAAAACTTTATGTGTTTGTGTAGGGTTCAATGCTTTTGAGGCCATTCACAGTCACTACAACTTCCATTGCCCTACTTTGGCAAGCCTGCTGATGTCATTCACTTTGAAATACACCTTTGGGGAAAGCGTAACCCAGTAAGCACCGTGGCACATGCTATAACTGTGTAATGCTGTAGTGTAATGTACTAATTAGGTAAGAGCTCTAATCCCAGACATGGCAACTGTAAAACTTTGTGTGTGTTTGTTTGTCTGATTAGGGATCAATGCTTTTGAGGCCATTCACAGTCACTACAGCTTCCATTACCCTACTTTGGCAAGCCTACTGATGTCATTCACTTTGAAATACACCTTTGGGGAAGGAGTAGCCCAGTAAGCTCAGTGGCACGTGCTATAACTGCATAATACTGTAGTGTGATGTACTCATTAGGTAGGAGTTTTAATCCCAGACATGGCAACTGTGAGACTGTGTGTGTGTGCATGTGTTTGTCATTAGTATCCTGTGTGGAGGTAGCTGTGAGTGTGTAATAACAGGACTCATAACAGGACAATATAGGCAACCCTTGTATTACCCAGAAAACACTCTCCACCCATGTCTCATACACAAACACACTTGGCTAGGCAACAACCACTATGTTAGTAGTTCCCTGCATATTGCCCACAGATAGTAACCATGGTGTGATTGCAGTGGACTACAGAGGACATGGCACCCTGTCTCATCCTTACAATAGGCAAATCATTGCATATAGTGGTCCTTTGCTATGTTCCCCACTGGACGCCTGCAACAACTGTAGAGTCAGCAAATGTAACCCACAAAGGAAATACCATTTCTTATACACATTCCCTGTATGGACAGATGCCACTGACACCAGTGAATACCTGTATCATGCTGTCAATATAGGTGCAGAGTCAACCTGGTTTCCATTGCCAGTTCACACCACATGAACTCAGGAATGGCACATCTGATGATAACAAAATGTCTACACAACATGCCCCAGACACCCCAGGTACACTTCCACATGTAACAGAACATGCATGTGGGACATCCCAGATACCATCCATGTTATGGAATATAGAAAGCATTGCACAGCACTGGTCACCCACAATAGTAACCCAGATGAGTGGATGGAGAATAGAATACCCACCTGTGTGGGCCAATCCAGTCACTACACCCCTGAGCCACACTGCAGACCATTGTCATGTGGCCTGATGCCAAGGTATACCCTTTACCTAGCCTTATACAGCCTTCTGGCACAGTCAACCACTACACACCTGTGAAGCGTTGCACCCATGAATGTCAGTACTGGCACATGTGTGTGTGTGTGTGTGTGTGTGTGTGTGTGTGTGTGTGTGTGTGTGTGTGTGTGGGTGTGTGTGTGGAGTATAATGATTTGGATGCCATGCACACTCACTACACCTCCCATTGGCCTATTGAAACATGCCTTCTGATGTCAGACATCTAGACATACCTTTTACCCATATATCAGCCTGATAACCTCTGTCGTACATGTGATACCTGCGTATTACTGTAGTGTGACAAACTAGTTAGTTAGAAAGTCTAATCCTGACCCTGCCAACTGTGATAATGTGTGTGAGTCCCTGAGAGAGTGTGGCTTTATCATCCTTGACACCTGTTCTTGTAGACAGGCACATGTACTACACCTACCTTATCCCTCCTTTATCACTGTTGCTGATGTCACTTACTGTCAAATATACCTTTGGACAGCTTCCCAACATGTAAGCTCTGTGGTGCATGCAATAACTGCATGGACATGTAATAGCAATACATAGTCAGGCAGGGGTTTGAAACCCTGTACTGGTAAGTGTGTGACACCAACATGCTTAGCTTTTACTCTCCTAACCCTCCCTATCTTACTTTGTCTCTATCTGTTTCTCTCACTCCCTCTCTGGTGGATGTGGAGAAGTACACTTGCTTTGCTTTGGCAGCAGCTTGTGTTTTGTAAGTGATGCTCATGATCAGCTGATGTCCTGTGCATGAATAGCAGTTCCCCCACTAGCTGAGTGCATGTGGAACAGCTGTGGTAAATTTCCCATACCCAATTGCATGGAAAACACTCCTATAACTAGGAACATCATGTGGATGTTGGCCCTTTTCATTCATTGTGAGCAGGACTTCATGTCGGTGTTTGGCAAACAGCATCACAGATGGTAGTTGGATATACCTCTAATAACATACACTGTAGAGACAGGCCAACAAACAGGAGGGGGATGTTCCAGACATGACTACAAAATGTATGCTTTGCTCTTCTGCCTTTGAAGTAATGTTGGTTTAACAGGGTTTGCGTGGATATGGCTGGTCTACATTATTTAATACCTGTCATGACAGTGTTATGTGGTTGAGGTAACTCCCACCTGTAGGGTTATCTGCAGACTGGCCAGTACTTGGAGTCTTATGTGTCTTGTGTTACTCATGGATTACCTATCTTAGAACTGCAGAAGCATAGTCTGAGGATTGCATTCAGTACATGGTGACAGCCATGAGAGTTACGGACTTCATATCCCTCACGGGACATATGTCACAACAAACCCTGTTACAACAGTAAATGTATGAGGTTATCACAGAAACATGTCAATATTGGCCCTGTGTTTGTGTCTCCAGCCACAACTCTGTCAACCTTTGTACATATGTCATGCAGTAAGAGGTGCATATGTTCAGTACACCATTATTTATTGACTTCATACCTGATAACAAGCAAGTGAGATATCAGACTGCTAGACATGTTATGTATAGTAGGGGTTATATTTGAGGACATAACCTGGACATTCTGTGGTAGTGTGTACAGTAGTGAGGTTTGTGTTCTTATGGTGATTGTCAACAGTGTGTGTATTGCGAATATGTACTTTGACCTGTGTACAGACTGTGGTAGATGTCAATGTTCTTGGTCCTGTTCTAGCTGATGTTACATGCTGCTCCAGTGTATGGTACACCATCGGCTTACATGTTTGTAGGGCCAAACACACACATGTCCCATACCACAGTCAGGCATCAGACTACAATGTGTAGTGGCCCAGTATGTGTAGGGTTAGTGAGTGACACATATGAGGATGGTGTTGATCAGACAGTCCATGTACTGTAATATTAAGCTCGCTTACCATATGTGGCTGTGGCTGTGTTCACATTGGTTGTGCACTTTCATAAAGGTTTCTGTTACTCTGTGCTGTGACATACCTGTAGAGCATGCTATATTTGCAGGTACATGTGTATTCCCCCATAAGAAATGTAGGCCACCATTGTGGCAGTCTGCCTGTAGTTTGCACAGTGCTTTGTGACATGCCTAGTAGCTCAGTGTACTTAGCAAGTGTGATGTTATATCCAGATATTTGTCAGATGTACTGCTGCCAGGCCACCATAACTGTCATGTATTTCTGACAAAGCAGTGGGATGCTGTACAGATATATGTCACTAACTAGTATGTGGTCATGTGACCTCTGTACCACCAGTTATTATGTGTCAAGACAGACAGGAGTGTGTCAATGCATAAACTGTGTGGGCATATGTATTCCAGTATTTATGTGATATACCCATTTACATGGCTGTTAACATCCACATTGTCAGGCTTGGTCCACATGTCTTGCACTAAGGGGTTCTGTGTATACCTCTGGACTGACCAGAGTGTGTCAGACTGTCCACATTTATTAGTCAAATCTCTGCTGTATTCCACAGGACCATTACTGTGATATCGGTGGTACTGTACTATGATGACCTTAAGATGTCTGTCAGTAACTACATGTCAACACACATTTCTGTTAAGACAACCCCTGTTACAGTAGCAATAGTCTATATTTATACCTGCAATGCGTACATGACCTCCCCTTGTACTAAGAAGTTGAGACTACTGCTGCTGAGGTATGGCTCCACTCCATGTTCTGGACATATGTTATATATGTATATAGATGTATATATATCCATATATCTATATAGATATATACACATATACATAGCTATATACATATATATATACATATAGATGCAGACACACACACACACACACACACACACACACACACACACACACACATCTATATATGTCTACACATATACATATATATATATATATATATATATATATATATATATATATATATGCACATATAGTTATCTCTATATATATATATATATATATATATATATATATATATATATATATATATAGACACACACACACACACACACACACACACATATATATATATATATATATATATCCTTATGTGTAAACATTACTGTTGTGTATACCTTCCCAGATGTATCACACCATATGTATCTGATATGTGTATATTTAGATATAACAACATACATGATGCAGCAGTAATATCACTAACAAGTACTACACAATTGTAAAAGTCACACCAGTTGTTCAATACTAGTTAATATGAGTGCTGGCAGATATATAGGAAAAACAACAACTGTCTTCACAGCTGTCATGGTGTAGTGGTTAATTGCTGTGACTATAGAGTACAGGGCCCTGGGTTCCAGACCTGCAAGGGTTGTTTATTTTGTTGCTGGGCAGAACAAGGGCTGTGGGATACAGAGTGGTTAAGGCAGTTTTGAGCAGTTTTGAGCAGCTTTAAGCACATTTGCGCAGGTTTGTGTGAAGCTAAGCAGTGCTAACGTATGGTTAAATGTACAGGCGCTTAAACCATATAGGCTTCGCTTACCAGTGCACAAATGTGCTTAGCTATAATATTGCAGCAATGCTGACACCTGTTAAGCATGGCTCAGTCCTGGTAACCAGTGCTCATATTCCAGTCTGATAACATAGCAGGGTAATGACATTGTAATAAGTGTATGTAATGCCATGTACATAACATGTGTCTATGTGCTGTCATTACAGTAGCAAGGGATGTGAGTCTACTGTCTGGGACACTTGAGTATATATGGCTTGTACAACACTCTTATCAGTGTGAATGTGTTACATACATGGGTAGTATCCCAGGTTATATGCAGTCACACTGGCATATAGTGTATCATTACGTTACTACTGTTGACAGTGCTTTCCCAAGTAAGAGTAGATTGCTAATTGTAGTACTAGAAACAAATACCCCGGATGCAAAGATGGACTTTGAGTCCTCACTGTAGTGTTCCTGGTGTGTGAGCTGTGTCTCATTAAATATTTCCTACTGGATAATGATCTTGCATGTGGAAAATAGCTGTAGACTACTCTGTGAATAGCACATGCCAGTGAGGGCTGCCGTCATGTAGTAATGGCATACTTATTGGTGTCAGACATCTGTCTGTCAACACATTCATCCTAATGCATAGCTAGTTGGCTAGCTGATGTCTATCAATCCTCTGTACAGACGTGCAGATGTCAGGTACCATCTTGGATACTTACAGGCAATCTATGCTTGAGTGACACTGACATGTCTGCCCAGCTGTGTTATACATGCCACAGATAGGACTCCACTCCATGTATGCACCACATACCATGGATACCGAAACTACACTACCACAGTCAACAGAACATGCTTGGGTACAGGTCACCAAGACAAACAGTGACCATGTTATGTAATACATGTTGCATACATGTCAACTGGAGCACCTCACTGGCCCTCTGCAAGAGGCACCCAGATGATTGGCTGATGCATGTCACTCTCACCCTGAGGATCATCCCAGTAGTGTCTGTTGATAGATGGCCTGCTGGCACATGGCAGTTGGCATGATACCACTGTACACACATCCCCTACACTTCCCATCTCTCCATGGATAATAGCTAGGTACACACGTATGAACACCTACACCAATGCACCCCAGTACTGACAAATGTTTATGTGTGCATTACTGAGGATATCAGTGTCTGTGTGTTTGTAGACCTGTAGTTGGGAATACCCCTGAGGCCCTTCACACCCACCGCACCCCCCATTGCTATAGTTAGATGTTGCTGTACTGGACATTAAATGTACCTTGTTACACTCTTCTCCCTAAGGGCTACCTGGGCCTTGCAGTACCAGCACAACACTGCTCTACAAATGGGTTGTTAGGCATGGGATACCCACTGAGTTCTGGCAAGTTTTTATATGTGTGCATATGTGTATATATGTAGGGTACAGCATTCTGAGGCCACATTCTCCTATTACAATACACATTGCCACACAGTATTAGGGATAGTGATGTTGCTGACCGTAGGAGAGGCATGACAATGCATCACCCTACTATGCCTGTGGCATGTGCATTAGATGCATATCCCTGTAGTAGCACTCTTGGGATGGAAAAGGGGTTGTATTGCAGTCCTGGTCAATGTGTAATGGTGGGTATGTCAGAGTGTTATCATGGGTTTCAGTGCATACAATATCCACAATGGGGTGTGGGTGCTGGGTATACTGTCATTACGCCATGGTACCCCTGGTACATGTCCTATGTACCAATGTATGGGGACCACCATCACCATCAACCATACAGGTAAGTGATAACACTATCCAGCCCAGTTATGCATGTGCTGTGTGCAACCTATCACAATGGACACACTGACAAGGTAGTTAGCACTGATAAGCCCCGGTCTCTCAGATGTGTTTCTGACTGTTATGTGTTTGTCAATGTGTATATGATGGTAAGTCACACTATGTATTGTCCATAAACAACCATTACATCCCCCATTACCAGACTGTACATGCCTGGGGATGTTCTGCATATAACATATAACCTGGAACATACCTCATCCTAAAAGCTGTGTGGTGTGTGCAATTAAAGCCACACACATCAATAGCACTACATACCTAGGTAGGGGTCTAGTCCCAGTGTTGCTAAGTAAGAGTGTACGTGTATGTGGAGGAATCTATTTCAGTTTGCAGAATATACATGTTCCAGGAGGTCAGCTGTCCAGGAATTGCCTGGCATATGCTAACATTTCACAGGTATCATCCTGTGGACATACATTCCATCACAACTAGTGTTAGATGTGTAAATGGCCTCTTCCCCACTGTATAGGTGTGCAGCAATATTGGGGCTGGTATATATAGCTGTGTGTGGCTGTTGTGGACACAGCCAACATTATTGCAGTTACTGTTGAGTGTATCCCCCCCACTTAGTTGGCCATAATATTGTACAGTTCATGTTAACAGGTTAGGTAGTTGTCTATCACACTATCTGTGGTTCTACAGCACCTCTCACCCTCCAAAGGGTAGGGGTGTGCCACCCACACCCGCACACATATCTTTACCGAGTTGAGGATTGCACTACATTGGGGAAGGGGGCATATACCCTGCCAGTACCATCGTCAATGACATTAAACAAGCAGACTGCTTATTCTCCAATCTGTTGTTGTGCCTAGTCTGGCTTGGTGGAATTACACAGGCTACAATGGGTTCCTTGCACAGGTACATCCATCCATGTGTACAGTATTCTCTGTGTAGTGCATCAACACCAAAGCCATTGTGTGTATTATACACAAACATGTGGTGTGTACCACCCAGTACAACTACCATTGTCTACTGTAGAAGGGCTACTAACAGCAGCCACCATGCACTCACCTGTATACACCACCCCCAGACCTATCAGCCATGCGGCACAGGCAGTAACTGTTATACAGACCTGTGATATGTGTTCACCTGTACCCAGGATATGGCACAGCCAAGGTGTCACCACAGTGCCATACCCCTTGTGAGATATGACAGTAGACCATCCTCCTGCTGACACATGGACACCTACAACGCAAACAGATAACATTATGGAGACCATAATCACTCAGTGTAAATAACAGCTATAATGCTTCATGGCCAGACAGCTACACTTCTTGACATGTAAGCATTAAACTTTACTGCTGACAACATGTTACAGAGCAGTACTTTGGTACACCATAGTACAGTCACCGTGTGCATCAGAACCATATTAGCCTGTCCCTGCATCAATGTTATGGATGAAAGGGATGTGGTACAGGTATCATCATATGCACAGGGTGTGTTGGTTTGCCAGAGACCTAGGCTGCGCCATACGTTTGACACCATGTGTGTGAGTGAGGGGTTTTAATTATTGATATGGCTGTGGTGATGTAGTGTATGCAGGTATGGGGTTGCCCTAGCTGTGTTCGTATTGTGTGTGAGTATGCATGCACACAGTTCTGCCATGTGGCTGCCCTATACAGGTGTTTGTTGGACAGCTGTGGACAGCTGTAGACCATACCTGCCAGGGTGTGCAGTTCACCGCCTCCGGCCATGGACACGAGAACTGTGCCTGCTAGGGGTTCCACGGGCACGTTCAGGTACAAGCCATGATATGATATTCTCCCCTGATGATGACATATGTCTGCTGAAACCAGATCCATCCTGGGTCTGGCCAGGGCCACGTGCATTTGGCCTGCTGTTGTGTGGACAGTGCCCCCTGCAGTGCTGGGGCTGGTACTGCCACTACAGGTGTGGCTTGGTGTCCTTGCACGTCCACGTCAACCTCCAGCTGTTAGTGTTGCTGGCCTGCATCCATGTGACCGTCACACCACTCCCATCACATGCTCAAGCATGGACAATCCACAGTCGATGTGTCCTACCATCTCACCCCACCATCTATCCATGATTACTATATAATAATGGAGGGCACCTGCAAGATCATGGATGTTGTCAGTAACAGCTGAAAGAGTAGCCCTCTACAGCCTCAGACCCTGTCTGGTGCACCATTCCATACATGCCTGCACCTCCATGACAGCCTAAAATATGCATCTGGTGGTACCAGATGTGGCACTTCTGCTAGGGGCACAATGACCAGCAGCTCTCAAATGAGCACCCCTGTACATCTGCCTATGTGGTACTCTATGAAAAACAAAACAATGTTCTGTGCCTCACCAAAGTCCAGTCAAATAAACCAAAGTAAATATCCAAAAACCAATAAGACTGGACACTGCTCAAATACCAACTCCTTCTGTTTATTAAAAAATAGACATACAAGTGATTAGCGCTTTCGGGCCTCTGCCCTTCATCAGATAAAGCATCTCCCAAAACCAAACATTTTAAAACAAGTACAAACCAATAGAAAGTCAGTAAAAATCAGTAAAAAACCCGCCTGTTAAGGGCGGGTCTCATAGGAATGACTTCATTAAGCCCAGGACTCCTGTGTGCCATAAACTCAATTATCCATTTAGATTCAGCTAGCTCTGTTAATTGTTTAATGTCTCCCCCTCTTTTGTTCAACTTCACATTCACTATCACTTTAAACTTGAAACTATGTGTAGGATGAGCTGCCAAGTGTCTATATAATGCATTGCGTGTGTCTCCATTTCTAATCGAAGAGAGGTGCTGCAAGACCCTAACTTTAAACATACAGTTGGTCTTGCCCACATAAAAACTTGTGCAGGATTGACACTCAGCCAAATAAACCACATCAGTGGTTCTACATGTTGCTCTCCCTTTTAAATCAAACAATCTTCCAGTCACTGGATGTACAAAAACACCTACTATCTACATAAGCACACGCCTTGCATAGCCCACATGGAAAAGTGCCCTGTTTAGTGATGGCCAGATTATCCATACTGGTCTTTGTCTTATCCCTACAAAGTAAATCTTTCAAGTTTTTATTTCTTTTATATCTAAAAACCGGTTTATCACCTAGCATACCCTTCAAACTTACATCACTAGTTAAAATGTTCCAATTCCCTCTGATCAGTGCACAAACATCACCTATATTACTGCCATAAGTTAGTGTCAACTTAGAATCATGTCCACTGGCCCTATCATATTGTGAGCCTGTGCCTGTATCAACGGATCTCAGCCATGGTTTATACCTATCCTTCCTGTAATTTCTGCCAAACTCCATCCTGTTGTTCACCAATTTCCTATCATAACCCCTGGTATGAAAACAGTCCTTCAGGGTTCCCAACTCTTGCTCGAAGCATGCATCATCATTGCTGATTCTAGAAATCCTAGCAACCTGTCCCTGCACTATATTAGGAAATATGTGTCGAGGGTGCATGCTATCAAAAGAAAGCAAGGTATTCTTCCAGCAGTCTTTTCTATACAAACTGGATGAAAAGCCATTTTCTGTCAACTGTACCCTGACATCCAAAAAGTCAATCTGTGTGCGTGAGCTGTTAACCGTGAACCTCAAAAATGATGTGGTGGTATGTAGGTAGGAGACGAAATCAGCTAAAGAGTTATCGTCCCCATCCCAAAGAATAAAAATATCGTCCACAAAACGCTTATACATCTTGATATGACCTTTCCATGACATGTTATTCAACACCATACTCCTCTCCCAGAAGGACAAAACAAGATTAGCATAGGTGTTGGCACAGGGGCTGCCCATGGCTATCCCCTGTGCCTGCCTATATGCTTGATTCACACCTATAAAGACATTATTATTCAGTACCAAACCAAGCAAACCTCCTATGGTATCAATCTTCAGCGTAGTGACGCCTAACTCCTGCAAAAGTTCAGAAATGGCTCGTATCCCATAATCATTGCCTATGACAGTAAACAGGCTCTGAATGTCCATAGTTACCATAAGTAACTCACCATCAAACTGATCCAACTTATAGGCCCCTAAATATTTCAAAAAGTGGCCTGTATCTAAAAGTACACTATCCAATCTGACTAGGTATGGCCTTAACTCCGTCTCCAACCAAATCGAAATGTTTATCTGATGAAGGGCAGAGGCCCGAAAGCGCTAATCACTTGTATGTCTATTTTTTAATAAACAGAAGGAGTTGGTATTCGAGCAGTGTCCAGTCTTATTGGTTTTTGGATATGTGGTACTCTGCTGGACATCTGGCTATGGCTGCTGTGTCCAGACACATGTGCCATAGATACCATACTGTCCTGTGCACTGCCACCAACCACTGGTGATGGGGTATCTATAGGCACTGTGACTGTGTGCAGGGATGGGGTGGATAACAGCGGGATGTCAAACGATGGCGCAGTTTTGGCCTTTGACAACCCCGCCTGTGCCTCAACACACCTATCATCATTTTCAGTGTTTGTACGGACACCATCAGATTGCCTACAGGAGGGACCCTGACCCACCTTGCCACATGTGAGGGGAAAACAAGAAATGCACCTTTAAGACCTGTATGTCATTGCTTAACACTACACACACACACACACACACACACACACACACACACACACACACACACACACACACACACACACACACATGCACACTACCCTGACATTCCACCATAATACTTACCTGTCCCTGAGTTTACGGACTGTCCCTAGTTTATTTTCTTAAGTTCCCCATCCTGCATCAGACTTGGAAACTTACAGTCATTAATACCAATCATTAACGTATCATTCTTCTAATTGCCTAGACAAGTGATCACAAAACATGACCTGTTACTCCATTACCTCTTTGACTTGATTGGAGTCATTTTTTCAAAGACTCACTGCTGTCATCCAGTGTTCACCAGTGTTCACCCTGGGTTTGTCCAGACATCTTGAGCATGGCCCCCATATGTTAGGGGCTACTACAGTCACTCAATAATGTTACCCACTGGAGTGTCATACGTAACTATTGTTCAGTAGATGCAAGATCTGTTACTCTATTAACTTATTATGTGGACTACAGTAATATGTGGAAACACTCTCCGGTGTTATCTAGTAATTCCCCAGTGCATCTGTAGTGCTGCATACGTGGGTATTATTTCACCTTTCTGCTGATTGCAATTATAACAGTATCCCTGGTGTCTAGTTTCCCTCCCAATGCATTTTCCATGCTACAGACCTTATTATACTATCAGCTGTCCTGAGATTACATGTCAGACAAGTATTACTGGTGTCTCATGTGGTCGTCCATGTCCATGTACTGCACGATTTCAAAGGGAAGTCAAGAGGTATGAACAACCTCACAATCACACGTGCATACATGGACACACACACACACACATCCTACATACATCAACCCCCTCCACTCCACCAGATTGTACTTACAGACAATATAACTCCCCCAACCCCCACTCCCCCCCTACACACACACACTTGCAGGTGAGGTTGCACGAAGATATTACACACAGACCTCCCATTACCCATCTCTCAACATGCATGACATATGGCGCTCAACAGCATGCAGTGCAGATGCTTGACAACTATGGCCTACACATGTGTCATTTTGCAGTGTCCCAAACACTGAACATCATGTGTACCAGCCTTGTCCCAGCTAATGAATGGCAAACATACAGGTGTACACTGGAACTGGCAAGGTACAGATGGGGATGGTGGGCCTGGGGTGGGGTGAGGTGTTGGTTGTGCAGCACATGTATCTTACTTGATATTGTCTGTAGGTTTCCAATGTGGTCTTGGTACACCAGTACACATTGCAACACATGCCTTTTGGGGACCTATTCTGTTATGCATACACTACCTGTAGAGAGGCCTGGCTGATGTTTCCTGTGGTACAACTGTCCCATCTGATTACCCTAACCCATGGGCCACACGTATGCAGAGTCCAGGCAATTGCTGACATGGGTACTGCACAGCTAATACTTGCTAGACATTCCTGCAACTCCCTTAGTGTTGTGGCATGTTACTAGGCAGCCTGTATGACCAGTTTGCTACATGTGACATCATCTGTCTTGGATGGCCATCTGTTTATTTTCTACATTAATCATGTCCCATACATCCTCAGCACATAGATGACTGCACTGTTTGCCATGGTATATGTAATGGTGAGGTATGGCTATATGTCCAACTCCTAGGTGCTACCTGTTGGGTATGGAGTCCACGCCATTGCATGTAAGATGTGTGCAAGCCACAGCTGCCTCTGTTGCAGGTAAGTGGGCACATTTAATGGCCAAACATCTTGGACAGCAGACCATTTATTGGTGTGACATTCAGGACGTGTACTTGCTGGAAGGTCCATTCTCATGAAGAATGCATGCTGTCAGCACCTCAACAGCTGCTTCCACTATATTTTATCTGGAGTGTGTGTGCAGATATGCTTCCAGTGTTTGTGAAGGTATGTATTCCCCATATTTGCTGTCCTAACATATGATTCCATATTACACAGTCATTGCTCATGTTAGGACCACATTGCAGGTTGTAAGGGTTGTGAACTGCAGTATTGTGATATGCAGTAGTGTAGATCTGTAAGAGTTGCCATTGTAATACTGGTATATACACTGTTGTAGCACTGTATAAGGGTGATTTTTCACACATGTCCCTACTGTAGGCCATTTGTCCCACCATTATGTTCATCTCTGTGCACACATTTTGCAATGACAGGATGTTAGTTATATTGCAGGAGTCTGACATACCCTTCAGATACAGCATCATGGTGACCTCTGTGATGCAGTGCAGTTAACAAAAACAATACGTGAACATGTACAGCATGCATTATGGGTAGGTGTGTTAAATGTGTGCATGGAATATACCATGGCCATAACTTGACCAGTGTATTGGCAAACCTGAACAAACACCATACTCACCAGCCACAGGCTGCTGCCCTGGAGGTATACCAGAGGGACCTACATAAGTGTGTGAGAGATGTGATGTCAGTAGCCACAGCTGTGGTATTGGTATAGGGTGGATGCAGCATTACAGTACATCAACAGTACAAGTCTACAATACTACAGATTTTGCACATCTGTTTATTACTACTACACAGCAACAGATTATATATATTTCATCTCACATATGCATGATATAACTGTACAGATGCAGATGGATACGCAACAGTGGTCTACTGATGTGCCCTGTGACCTTATCTGTACTCTCCTCTGCCATTGTGTGGGTAGCACCCACCTCCACTATGCTCTCTGCCAGGAGGTGTTGTGTGTGCGGGTGGGCAGGTGCCCCCAGTCTGGCAAGGAGCTCCTCAACATGTGTCAGGGGGGTTGGGTGGCATGACCTCCCATTGCAAGCTGGTCCCCTGACTGCAGCAGCATGCTGACTGGCATCTAGAAGTAGATCCATTCATCGATGTTGGACCAGCTCATAACTGCAGTTATTTTATTTTTTATTTATTTATTTATCATTTGTTAACCGGGAAAGTTCGACTTGGAACGAAGCCAATTTTCAGCAGGGGCCAGGGAGAAATGCTCCAAATGCATGTCTTTGTAATGTGGGAGGAAACCGGAGCACCCGGAGGAAACCCACACAAATGCAGGGAGGACATACAAACTCCACACAGAAGGCACCCCAGCCAAGAATCAAACCGGAGAACCTCTTGCTGTGAGGCGACAAAGCTACCACTGCACCACTGTGCCGTGCAGGCCGACATCGTTTACCCTGTGGATGTGATCGTTCCACAGGGTGGTCTGCTCCTGCAGATTATGGGCTGTTCAGCCGTACAACATGTGGTAGTGCTGCATCAGGTGTGAGATGATGATATCATTCTCCTCCGCTGTATAAATGGGCAAGCACTCCCTCGACATATTGCCTGAAAGATATAAAGATGGAAACAGGTCTGAGGACGTCATACTGCAAGGTTATCATAGTTGTTAATGCACATCTCTGTCTCCCCCCCACCATATCTGCAGCAACAATCTGATCACACAACTCAACAGGTATGTCTACAGAATACCTACCATTGGGACATATATCGTATTGTACATGTTGTGCTATGTGTTTGTAGTCATGTTCCCTGTGGGGACACTATCATTGGTGGCCTGTTACGGACAATGTCACCTGCATGCCATTGTAAGAGCCACTATGGTTCCATATATGCATATGTTCTGTTTGCTATGTGACTGCTGCATATCATATCATATCATCATATCATCAAATTATCATTTCATCAAATTTCAAATCATTGAGACCAAATCTTCGAAAATTCATTTTGTCGAAAACTCATATCATTGATTCTCAAATCAATGAAAACTATAAAGCAACTATAAATAACATCCCAGACACTGTTTACTACGTTTATGTAAGGGGGCAAGCCCCCCAGCACCCCCCATGTAGGGGGCTCCACCCCCCACACCCCCCATAATTTAATATACCAACTCCAAGGACGCACTACAGTGGGGTTAGGAAATTATCTTTTTCCCCCACTGTAGTGCGACCTTGGAGTTGGTATATTTATTTATGGGGGGGTGGGTGGGGGGGGGGACCCCACACATGGAGGTGCAGGGGGGCTTGCCCCCTGCATAAATGTAGTAAAAACTTTGTGGAATGTTATTTGTACTTGCTTTGTAGTTTTCAATGATTTGAGATTCGATGACATGAGTTTTCAACAAAATGAATTTTCAACGATTTGGTCTTGATGATTTGAAATTCGATGAAATGATAATTCAATGATATGAAGTGGAACCGACTGCTGCACATCTGTTGTTTTGTGTTAATGGGGATATCTATGCATGCTGTTAGACATGATCCAAGAATGTGTGGACTATTACTACCCACATATGTTCTATAACAGTGACACAATAGCATGTTTGGGGAACAGTTGCCAGCAGAACCACCTCTCCCAACTCATCTGGCCATGTTACCAGGCCACATCACATGTGGGACCCACCCTGGGGCCTTCTCATTTACTGGTCCTGCACTACCTTCAGGTGGAACCACCTCAGGGGATGGTGTTCACCCCCGGGAGCACACACAGACAGGATCCTGTCACCCGAAGTCAGGTCCAGGGTCTGGTGCATAGGGAGGTCAACAGAGACTTGGGGGATGTGCTACAGCACCTTGAGGCCCTCAGTACACACTCACAGGGTCCGCATGCTCCTTCTGCTCAGCCGCCAGCCCAGGCACCTTCAGGGCCGTGAAGCTGATGTTGTGACTGCCCATGGATGGGAACCTTGGTCCCATTGTTTCCATATGGAGGCTCATGGGCTTCCACATCTCAGAGGACACTCCCAATCCAGGGTGTTTACCCACCGCATGTGTCATATACCACCCCTGTATGCTGTCTTCCCTATCTTCCAACCCAACTTACCTCCACAGATATACCTGCTATCCTTCCACAAATTACCAATCCCATCTTTACAAACAAGGGGAATGTGTTCCCAACATGGGGTTCACACCTGACATAACCATCCATTTTGCATACACTTACTGCTGTGTATATATATATATATATATATATATATATATATATATATATATATATATATATATATATATATGTGTGTGTGTGTGTGTGTGTGTGTGTGTGCGTGTGTGTATTGATATGTGTATGTTGCAGACTATCCTGTAACACCAGCAACTTGCTTAATGTATGAAAGCACTATTTAAAATATGGCCCTATGTTCCGGCCTCTATCCTCCACCTATATACCAGGCATTGTCCATATGACATGCAGTAAGAGGTTGTTATGTAGTGGCCTATGATTATGTCATGCTGCCATTCCTGACATCATTCCAGTGATGTTGTGGTCCCCACATATATTGTGGGGTGGGTTCCATATATATGTGGGCTACAGCTGGACAAAACATGTGTGCCCTTCTGCAGTCCAGAGATCAGTGTATGTAACACTGTTATATGCCCCTGTAAGTCAGTCTATGGGAGAGGGGTATGCACCATATATAACCTAGGCTGTTACAACATGTGTGGGATATCAGTAGTAAGATGCCTTAAGGTACATGGCTGCACATTTTCATACATTTCACCTTGGGAACATTGGTGGCCTAGTGCTTACTGTCATACAGACTGTTCTGTTTGTCAGTGTGATAGTGATGTTTTCAGTTAAGCACTGTTATGTAACAGATACAGCCTCATTGTGTCAACCTAATTCTTTTCCTCCTAGGGGTTGAGTACAGAGTGTAATTGGAGCCTGCTGAACTATACATCTGCATTACTTACTGTTGATTGATTGTTATCCTCTGGCCCAGTCTTTCTTTACTGTTGTACTACTTGAAGGCCTTGGTCTGGACAGCAACATATGTTATGCTTTCAGATTACTGTATAAAATGATCTGCTTGAGAGTTGTATTACTCAGTATGTATTTCAAACACCTAACAGCTATATGACATGGCATATACAACTGTAATAGTACACAAATAAACATTTCTTATGTATGCAAACCTGTGTGTGGTGTCATATCCTTTGACTTCTCTGTGGGTATATGTTTCATGCAAAAATTGTCTTTTGTATGAGTAAATCATACACTGTCCATTTTAGAAGGTGGCAACTGCAGGAATACTGGCTGTTCAATATACTGTGCATATATATGTGTGTATGTGTATATATATATATATATATATATATATATATATATATATATATATATATATATATATATATATATATATATATATATATATATATATATATATATATATATATATATATATATATATATATGTGTGTGTTTGTGTGTATATGTATCTTTGGAATGTTTATTGCTTCCACATTGTACATTCCCTATGGTAGCCACACTGTACTGCATGATATGTTATTGATACCATCCTGACAACATGCAGGTGGTATGGATTACTGTTAACTTCTGATGGCTATGTTGTGTAGGGTCCTGGGTATGGGACTTGCAAGTGTTGGTATTGCATTGCAAGGCAGATCTGTTTGGCTGTGGGGGAGGGGGTAATATCAATAATTACAAGAGGTACTTAGCTTGGGCCACCTTACCCCCATTAACAGTGCCTTTGGTCATATATGTATTTGTTGTGTTCTCTTTTATATCTATAGATATATATCTGTATATATATATATATATATATATATATATATATATATATATATGTTAATATATATATATATATATATATATATATATATATATATATATATATATATATATATATATATATATATATATATATATATATATATATATATATATGTGTGTGTGTGTATATATATATATATATATATATATATATATATATATATATATATATATATATATATATATATATATATATACACACATACACACACACATACATCTACATGTATAAATACATTTCCTGTACTGTTGAATGACTGGCTGGATGATATGTTTGTGAAAACATCAAAGGTATGCATATCTGGCGTGGCTTAGTGGTAAATCATTTTGGCAATTGTGTGCAGAGTCTTGGGTTCTAGACTTGCAAAGGCAGTTTATTTTGTTGCTGGGCAGAACAAGGGCTGATGGATACAGATTAAGGCACTTTTAAGCAATTGTAAGCAGGTTTGCGTGACGGTAAGCAGTGCTAACTTCCAGTTAAATATGTTTACTGTCAGTTAGCCTCTAGATTGCTTATCCTGTGCAGACATTGCTTACCCCCATGCAAACAGGCTTAAACCCGCTTACTGCTGCTTAAAAGTGCTTACTCCCACTTACCCCTGCACTATTTTTTTTTTAAAAGAAAAAAAAAAGGTTGATAAGGAAAGTGGTGAAAAAGGGGCACAAAGACGGAATGACAGTAGGGAAAATAGTTAGGGATATGCGGATGGGTGTACAGAAGGTCCATAGCTGCCCATTTCTTCTACAGCAACAGCTGTGCATATACACTGATTTGGAGGTAGATTTGGACACTCACACCCCTGAGAGAGGGATAAGGACAACAATAATATGTTGTGAAGCCAATTAGACCAGATTACATGTGTCCAGTGGACACATGTGCGAAATGGACAGCTATGTATGGGGCGAGATTTTTTGGGGGGAACAGATTGCCCTTTTTTTAAGGTGAAAGTGGGATGTTGGGGAGGGATAGTAGGTATATTTGGGGAGGTAGGTTGGGTAGGATAACAGACAAGACAGACAAGACAGCATACATGGGTGGTATATGACACATGTGGGGGTAAACACCTTGGATGGGGAGGGGTATTTGGAAGTTGGACGCCCATGAGCCTCCAAGTGGAAACAGTGGGACTGAGGTCCCCACCCATGGGCAGTCACCACTGCACCTTCACGGCCCCAAAGGTGGCTGTACTGGGGGCTGGGTAGGAGGAGCAGACTGACCCTCTAGATGCGCCATGTGGCCCTGAAACTGGCATAGAAGATCTCCAAACTCCCTGCGTAGCAGATCTCCGCAGGGAGTTTGGAGATCTGCTACGCCAGCTTCAGGCTGACCCTCTAGATGTGCCACATGGCCCTGAAGCTGGTGTAGCAGATCTCCAAACTCCCTGCGGAGCTCACTACGCACCAGACCCCAGACCTGATGATGGGTGACAGTATCCTGTCCGCACCTGCTCCCAGGGGGGGGGGTGAGCCCCATCCCCTGAGGCAGTTCCACCCGAAGGTGGTGCAGGACTAGCAAATGAGGAGGTCCTGGGGTGGGTCCCAGACATGCTGGTGCCTGGTGCCATGGCCAGATGAGGTGGGAGGGGTCCCCTTCAAAACGTCTAAAACCCATAACATCTAATTTCATAACATTTTGACCAGAACATCTAAAACCCAAAACATCTAAAACCCATAACATTGAATTTCATAACATCTAACAGTACAAATCACATGAAAATAACATCCCCTCCACATATAACAACATATACTGACACCAAAGTACTAACCACACTTTTTATTACGTTTCTGCAGGGGGGCTTGATACAGTGGGGTTAGGAAATTAACTTTTTCCCACTGTAGTGCGATCTTGGAGTTGGTATATTTAATTTACGAGGGGGTGGGGGGGCTGAGTCCCCCACATGGGGAGTGCAGGGGGCTTGCCCCCCTGCAGAAATGTAATAAAAAGTGTGTTTGGTAGTTTGGTGTCATTATATGTGTAGGGGATGTTATTTTCTTGTGATTTGTAGTGTTAGATGTTATGAAATTCGATGTTATGCATTTCAGATGTTTTGGGTTTTAGATGTTCTGGTCTCAATGTTATGAAATTAGATGTTATGGGTTTTAGATGTTGCAAAGTAGACCCAGTGGGAGAGGTGGGTCCGCTGGGACTGGCCTTCCCAAACATGCTATGGTGTTTCAATTTTAATACATATGTGGGTTAGTAATAGTCAACACATTCCAGAATTACATATAACAGCATGCATAGATATTCCCATTAACCCAAAAAAAACAGATATGGAACAGTTGCATAGCAAACAGAGCACATGCATATATGGAACCACAGTGGCCAGTACAACAGCATGCAGGTACATTGATGGCAGCATGCCACCAATGTGAGAGTATTTCAACATGGCACATGCATAGAAACAAATTTCAATATTTATCAAATAATAGGACATATGTCCCAACAGTAGATTTAATTGTACACATACCGATTGAGTTGTGTATTTAGTTTATTGTTGCAGATATGATGGTGGGGAGATGTCAATTACAAACTTGCATATCCCTGTAGTTCTCATTACTTTCTTAGTCAGTGCTGTGATCTGTACCTTACAGGTATTATTATACTACCGTATGGCCTTAGTTTGGACAGTGGTATGGATGTAGACAACTATGTATGTGAACTGTGTTTTACCTGCAGTATACGCCTCTTACCTGAGATACCTGTGGAGGTATTGTTTTTTAACACTACCTGACTGTTTCTACACATATTCCCAGATTCCGGGTTGATGTTATGCACATACCTCTCCATCTCTTATTGCACACACTCTGGGCATGTCTTGACAACATGCAGGTGAAACTGGGACATATTTTGACTATTGCCCTCATAAACCTTTGGTGAGTTGCTACAATGACAGGTTTGATTTCATAGACATTTTCCACATATTTACAGGCCTGACAGTCAGTTATATGACATTAAATACTGCCTAAATGTCAGAGATTATCATGCTGATATGCCAGAGGGAGAGGGTAACAGGCAGCAGACATGGGCCAATTATCTGGACATTATGGACAGATCTGTACAGTTGAGAGGTATGATTCTGCATACAGCTTACTACCACTCCCAGGATTCGGACCATGGCTGTGTCTGCTAAAAATAAAACAGTGTACATCACAGTTGAGTGTGCTATATAGATATTACTGTGTATCTTTTCACTGATTTCTGTCTATAAGTCTCCCATGGTTTTACACTCTGACCTTGTAATTACAACACTCTTATACAGGGTTTCCTAGACAGTTTTATTATGTAGCACAGTGTGGATGACAGTGATGAGTAATACCTTATTATTCAGAGATACTGTAACACTAACACTGCCATACAATACCAGACTAAACAGTACCAGTCCAGGATTTCAATCTTTTATTTCTATGCACAGTTTTCATATCTGACAGACCTGTGGGGCGAATGTTTGTTAACACTACTTAAATGATGCCACACATATTATCAGATTCCACATTATTATTATGCACATACGTCTCACTCTGTTACTGCACACACTCTGGTCATAGCTTCACAACATGGGGGTGGAGTTGGGGCATACATTGCTTATTACTCTCACAACACTTTGGTGAGTTGCTAGAGTGACAGGTTTACTCTTATAGATATATTTCTGACAGTTATGATGTCTGACAATAAGTTGTATGCCATTATTTGCTGCCTAAACTTCTGGGATCATCCCATTGATTTGCCAGGGTGACAGGTAGGGGACTTACGCCAATTATCTGGACTTTCTGACAATATCTGTACAGTTGTGGGGTATGATTCTGCATACAGCTTACTACCACTCCCAGGATTCGAGCCATGGTTGTGTGTGCTAAAAATACAACAGTTTATGTCTCAGTTGAGTGTGCTGTTTGGATTATGTTGTCTATTTTTTCACTGTTTTCTGTCTAAGTATCTCGCAGTTGTACAATATGACCTTGTGATTACAACAGTCGTATACAGACATTCCTACACATTTTATTTATGTAGCACAGTGTGGGTAACAGTGCTTAATACAACAGTAGTATTAAGAGAATGCAACACTACATTACCATATGATACAAGAGTAAACACAAGCAATCCAGGAGTTAGACCTTTATTGCCAGGCTGTTAACCTTTTATTTACATACAACCTATATGAGACTCTTCCTGCCATATTGTCTGGTTTATTCAGTACATGCAGCATGCAATACAGATTTTATGCATGCAATTACCATTCTACTACTTTTAGATTTATTTCTTATGACAGTACATGCAAGATGATTACTAACCTGCCTCACGATGCAGCCTCTGCAGCCTACAGGCATGGGCTTCCTGATTCACAACCCGCTTGTCTGCCGCTGTCAAAGACATAAGAGGAATATTTAGCCATACCTATCCGTAATATACATGAGCTGGCAATTATTAAACAGGTAGTAGAATGATACTTACACACAGCTGGGGCATCACCTGTCTGCCTAGCCTCTTGGATCCACAGATCCAAGAGCTCCCTCTTTCTCCGTTTCAGGTCGGCATAGTGATGCCTGACCTGCTCACCAGTTTGAGGGATTCCAGTGGCACTGGTGAGGTCATGAGTGAGATGGTCCCAGGCTTCCACTTTGTATTGGGAACCCTGGTACTGGCCCTGCATCAGTTTTTGGTCATGATTTTTAGCAAGGAGTCCTGCCATGATTTTGAACTCATGGATCCCCCAGTGCTGCACCTGGAAGCATGATCCTTCACCCACACCAGCCATGGTGCCTACAGAAGGAAGCTGCAACCAGTTATGAGATATATTCCCGCACTTTGCAGTGATTGGATGGTTTTGAAAATGCTAAGCTATGGGCAAACCTGCTTACCTAAGGTTGGCATTGCTTAAAGGGGTATACCAATGGGCAAACTGATTTAGCTGACCTACACATTGCTTACACCTAGTAGGCAGGGGGTGTGCAATGCTTAGCATTGCTTAATTTTAAATTTGCACACTCTTTATTGTTTGGCATTGATTTAACATTTATTACATGTTATTTATTTGTTTGGTATCCATGATTCATGTGTACATACACTGTATGGGGTCCTTGTGTTTATTGGGGGATTTCAACACTTTATTACAATGACACCTCACATCTGGACTTAATGCAGTACTCCAGTTCACATATTTATTTTATGTAGTAGGTTATACAACATAAAACTGTATATAGATTCCTTTCACATGTAAATTTCGATTTTGTTATAGTGAGGATCTGTTTGGGGATACCTCAGTCTTGCATACTGCTGTGATTGCTTACTGGTTTACTACTGTGACTATAGTGTACATGGTCCTGGGTTCAAGACCTGCAAGGGCTGTTTATTTTGTTGCTGGGCAGAACAGCAGCTGTTGGATACAAGGTGAGTAAGGCACTTTTAAGCAGTTGTAAGCAGGTTTGTGTGGGTTTGCTTGACGGTAAGCAATGCTGATTTCCAGTTAAATATGCTTACAGGGAGTTTGCTTCAATATTCCTTAACCTGTGTGTGCATTGCTTACCCCAACGCAAATGGGCTTAAACCCGCTTACTACTGCTTAAAAGTGCTTACTCCTGCTTACCCCCTCAGTAATTTAGACAGAAATGTGACATGGCTCTTGGGAAAGTGGTAGATTTGGACACTATGGATTTGTCATACCTTCAGTTCATATCCCTGATTCATGTATACATATGCTGCATGGGGCATTTGTGTTTATCTGCGGATTTTACCACATGATTACAATGACACCTCATATCTGCATTTAATGCAGTACTCCAGTTCACAAATATATGTTATTTAGTAAGTTATACGGCAAAAAAAGTTCATAAAGTGATTTCACATGAAAAATTAAATTTACTACAGTGAGAATCAAACCGGGAATAACTGCTCAAAAAGTGAATACTCTGACCACTACACTATTGCAGTACTGCTTCAGTTGCATGTATCTTGCTATTTATCTTCTTGTGCCATTTAAGCTACAATATGCGTAGCTAAGCAATGGGCAAACCTGCACACCTACGGTTAAATTTAATCTGTTTGCTAAAAACATTTTCCACTGCTATTTTCTCTTGGAAGGGACAGGTTTCACTTATTGCTGTGGATTCCTGTGTGAATCTGCACATTTGGCAGACATCCTAGCAACCCTCCATACCTCTCAACCTGTTCAGGTACACTATCTGGACAAAGCTTGACAAACTGTGGTACAACTACGGGCATATTTTCATTATTGCTCTTATAAACTTGGGACAGTTGCTAGGGTAAAAGGATTTGTTTTAATATACATTTTATCACAGATTTGAAGTTGGACACTGAAATGTATGCATTATTTACCGACTTCAATCCTGAGGTCATCCCAGTGATTTGCCAGGACAATTGGGGTGCTGTATGGCCGTGACATGTGGGCATTCTGCGATGATTTGTACAGGTGGGAGGTATGCAGCCTCTTATGAGCATTCTCACTCATTATTATTGCTGGGTGGCACTTCCTGAGTGCAGGAGCATGTGTATTGTGAGAGCTCTGCTCTCAGATACACCGCCTGCACTTGTCCATGATCCATGTCCATTTAGGAGGAGAGGCACCGTGCCTTCATTACTATCATGGCACGCTCCCGTGCTGCTCTTAAACAGATGTTTCCGTGCAGGAATAAGCTATTCCTGCATGGAACCTTACTGAATCCCGGGGTCTATCTATTTTTGAGTAACCTACGTGAAAAAATGTATAATGCAGAGAATCTTTGCATATTCATTAACATCTTTAAGATTATATAGTTCAACAAATTCTGCTAGTGTTTTTGATGTTGCAGTTTTCCTTCTGGTATTTATAGAGTCAGTGTCTTTATCATCTAGTATGCAACTGAAATCCCCAGCTATTATCAAGTTCTTTTTGGAATGCTGGATTACTTCTTCTAACTGTTGTTTAACTATACTTGCACTCAACCCAGGTGTCCAATACAAGTTAATAAAAGGATAAAGTTTACCGTTTATTGAGATAGTTGACATACAAAGTATCCCATATTGATCATGATATGAGCTTGTTATTTTTGGCATAATGACAGAATTTTTCCATAAAATAATTATCCCTCTTGTTTTTTTCTTATGTGATGAACTTGTTAATACTGTATAACCATTGAAGCTGAGTAAATTAAGCTCTTCAGTTAATAAATGTCAGTTGTAGGTTTATAGTTTTAATATATTTAAATAAACTTAGTCTCTTACATTTGTTATTCAACCCATTAATATTAATTGAATCACCTTCATATTTAAATACTGCTATATGTAGAGTTAATTGAACTTGTATTCCATTAGGCAGAGTAATGTATAAAGGTTCTTGTTTGTGTACAGCTGTGAATAAAAAAATGTTTTAGTTTCCTTTTAATGGACTAATATACTTAGGCAAGTAAAAAAAACATAAACGTTGTAGTATCAAAACCTGAACCATGAACCCCTTTCTATCCATGGGGTTATTATAACCCCTACAATTAAGATGACAAAGCATAAAAGTGTCTCTCTTCCTATCACAGGCACTGTACTCTGAGACTGACAAGTCATTACTTGCTAGTCAGAAAGTATGTTCTCATTCTATAGGATAATTATAATAGTAAACTTATGATTATTAACCAGTCTGATATATTCTAAATTCAGTCTACTAAGACTGACAAGCGTTAACAATCCCAATAACATATCAATAAATCATACAGGCTGATATGAATCATCTTTAACCAGAGACATTGTCTTACAGTTGTACTTAAGTTATGCTTAAATATAGGCTACACTGCTGTACTTATGAATTTTATAATGCATGTTTACTATAAGCAAATCTTTCAACATTCCTTCTTGTGTTAAAACCTGCTCTTTTTTTCTTTTCTAAGTGTAAACAACACAAAAACAAGATGAAAACCCATATGTTAGTTAGCTTGTATAATTTATGCTTGGATATTGCTTCTCTGGTTTACTTAGGTTAGATTATGTAAAAGTTATTATACAGCTTGTAGCAATGTCATATGTATATAATTATATACATTTTAAAAGTCCTGAAAAGATGAAGTGTAACTTATGTAAGCTTAAAACAACCCTATAAATAAAAAGATTTAGTTTATATACAATATTATTTAACACACTAACAATCCACATTGAATTGTAAAGTTAGATGACAATGCAGTCAGCATAACTGAACTGATATAGATAACAGTAAGGTATTGAGCAAGTTTCCTTTTCTGAGTTAAAAGGCTGAGAAACATTTACTTAAGTAACTCAATCTGTATTACACTAAAACTGTTTTAAAAGTTTTGCTTGTATGATGCATTTTTAAATGCTACAGATATTCAGATTATATTACTACAGATATCCTTTTTTCACAATATATTGACTATACCAGACAAGCCAATAATTGATGTGTTGCGATATCAGTGTTATACTTTGTTATTGACTCTTTATTTTTGTGGGGCTTTTTCACAATGATCTGAATATTCTCTCCCAAGCTCCTTCCCTTAGATTAGAAACCACGCTGTCCATTATGCCAAACTCAAACCTTTTAAAACCTTGGCATACAGTTGAATGTTTGTAAAGGCCATTGTTACTATTAGCTCTCCTTATGTCAAAGCAGTGCTCGCAAATAAACTTCCTGAAAAATTCTATTAGTTTTTCTCACATAAAAAGAAGGACACATAGCTAAGTATACCACTGGGGAACTACTACAATTTCCTTCTTTCAAACTTATCTTTACTATCTCATCAATTGGTGTGACATCCCTTTTCTCAAGAAAAAAGTATTTTTAGCCACCAAAATGTATTCACATTGATTATAATAACCACATTTCTTAGCACCTTGAAATTAAATTAAATTGTTATAATCCTTGGGTGGCTCATATATTTTGTTTTTTCAAAATTTTAGCTATTTTAAACATAAAATGAGTTTGTGTCCCAAGGGTTTTCAAAACAGCATAATTTGCTCTAAAAATGTTCCAGTCGTTTTAACAATTAACTTTATTGCTTAGGCCTCAGTATTATACTGTAAAACAAGGGATTTGTCAAAAAGGTGATTACTAGACTCAAGCCCTTTATTTGTTTTTTTAGTTGTCATGTCCAAATTATTCCTGCCCCAAGCTGTACCTAATAAAAGTTTGTATCTTTTACCCAATCAGACAAAAAGTCCCCTGGTATTTCTTTAATAATTTTCCTAGGATAATCTCTGTGAAAAAAAAAATATTTGATAGCAAGTCGAATTTTTGAATTAAAATATATTTATCTGAAATAATTCTAGCAAGCCTAATGAATTTCCCCTTCATTAGACCGTTCTTGTATAAAATGGGGTGAAAACGTTTATAGTGAAGACATGCATTATAGAAGGTGGGTTTTCTATAAATAGTAGACCCAAAGCCACAATCCATCTTATAAATGGTCGTATCTAAATAATTTACATAATTCTTGGAAAATGAATGAATACATTTTAAAAATGTTGTAGTGTGATAAATGTAAGCTATAAATTCTTAAATGACATCATGTACATAGATTCATGGATTCATAGATTGTTACTACTTAACGGCCTAGGGGGCCTTTCTAAGCCTTGCCAAGTTTTCCCAAAAGAATAATGATGTCCTGTATCCAAATGAGACACTGAGGGCTAGGCATTTATAAACTACGTCTGTCCATAAAGGACATGGGTGCCAGGCTTGGTGTAAATTTCCTACTCCTCATACACTGGTCTAGGTTGCAATTAAACTGGGTAGCAGACAAATAAATTCAGCTTCACATGGATGGAAACCCTATTCCATCTGTCTCTCCAGCATGTTTTGTTTAAGACACAGACAAAATTCTGCTCCCTAGACCTTGTATGTTTGATACTGTTTGACTTATGAATATACAGGAGATTCATAAGTGTGAGGTTTGTGGATGCTTTGTAAGCCAGGCACAGATCACCTCTCACCAATCTATAGGAGACTGAGTAGAGGGAAAGGGCTTTAAGGTGCTCTGCATAAGCGAGTTTTATTACACCTTGTATTCTTTTTGTGAGGAACCTCTGAGGTCGCTCTAGTTGCTGCATATGCCTGGTCAGGTATATACAAAGAGAGCATTATATTCTATGATTGGTCTGATAAGGGCAGAGTACAGTGGGATAATGACATCTTTGGACCTAGATCCCATACCCTTACTTGTAAGTTGCACAACCTAAAAGGATTTCCTCACCACTGTAGTCACATGGTAGTCGAAGATAAGGCTACTGTCTACATCTGTACCCAGATCCCTGACCACTGGGTCAACTCCTAGGGGTGTATTATCAACATGGTATTTATCCAGGATGGTTGACTTCCCAAATGGTACAATTATGCATTTATTCACAATGAGTTTAACACCATGGCTTTGGCACCATTTGATAGTCAAAGGTATGCCTTCCTGAAGAATACTAGTGTCTACAGGGGAATCAATGATAACCCCCAGCCTGCAATCATCTGCAGACTTAGTCAGCCATAAACCTTCAGCATTTGCCTCCATTTCAGAGAAATAGATACAAAAAGGAGCAGGGCCAGTACTGAGCTCTGGATAAGTCTGCTATGACTGGCCTCTTGGTGGAGGTGACCTCACCTATTTTGACCTCCTGTGCCCTATTAGTAAGCCAGTTGGCTGTCCAATGGGTGATAAGATGGTTTATACATAAATTAGTGAGCTTGTCTGTAATGCCTGCATGGAATATTGTATCAAAAGCCTTGGCCAAGTTGTGGTAAGCTGTGTGCACATTTTCACCTTCATCCACTGCTTTGGTGACCCTCTCAAAATAAAGTCCACCAGATTTCATAGGCATGACCACAAAATAAAAAATGTCATGTAGATGGCTCAACTAGTTTACAATATTTGTCATATTTACTATTAAAGTAGAATCCCATCCTTTAATGCCCAAGTTGGGATAAACCAGGGTACATGCTGCCCCCATAGCCACTCCTTGTATTTGTTTATATATCTCCCCTTCAAAATACACATTTTTTTCTAAAAATAACTTTAATAAAATTGATCAGAACCTGTATTTAACAGATGTTAAAAAAGATGATATTCAACAAGCCTTCTCTGGAATAATTAATACCTTCTAATTCAGGAATACAGATAAATAGATCAACTACATCTATAGTAAGAAAAATAAAATCAGGTTACCATGAATGACTTTAAATCCTGCTCAAAAAATCCCAAGAGTCTTTAAGCATGTAGGTAGACTCATTAAAGGCAGGTTTTAACTTCCTATCTATGTAAACAGTTAAAGGGTATGTTTTGGACTGATGTGCCACAACTATAGGCCTGAAAGGAGGTCTACTAATGTCATTGTGAACTTTGGGTACCCCAGATAAAGAAATAAAACTCTGAATTCTAGCCATGAAGACTTGAGATTCATTCCCATTCCTGAGAGAGGTATGGGCTACTGGCTGCTGACTTGGGGCATTTTTCCAAAATACACCACAGGGTAGAGTTAAGTGCTGAGACTTCAATTATATGTGTGGGTGTAGATGTTAATAAAGAGGTATTATTGGAGAACACTTGGTACAGCAAGTTTGCAGCATGTAAAGGGAATGGTGGGTCTCATAGACAGAATATGACAGAGAAAACAATGCAGTTAAAATGAGTAATAAATCAGGGGTTGAAGTTAGAGCAGGGGGGTCTTTGGGAATCAGTGGATCATTTGCAGGACTGGATGTGTATTTCTGCATTCATTTTAAGCTGGTGATAGTAGTTATCCCTGAAATTATTTTTGAAAGGGATTATTTATTCATCTACCTGCCAGATCTGTGGAAACACTAAAAATATTATCAATGAGTATACAAATGTCCTTTATCAAGGTGTATCCATCTACTTGTCAATGTCTTCATAGTTATTTTCCAAGTAATTTATTTTTTTGGCTCAATGTGATATCTGCTTAGGGTATGCCTGCTGGGGTATTTGGATCGGGTTCCTATCAGCTGACTGAAGATGCTGGTTAGTGAATGCTACTTGGTCGAGCTGTAAATGCTGAAACGGCAAAATATCGAAGCAGCATGTAAGCGAATTCTTTCCCTGGGAAAGAATTTGCTTGGCCGCTTCGGTAGTTTGCCATTTTTGGCACTGTAGTGTGGTCTTGGAGTTGATATATTTAAGTAGGGGGGTGTGGGGGTGAAGCCCTCCAGTTAATATAATGTAGTAAAGTGTTTTCTTTTTTTTTTTTTGAAACAGCAATTTTTTTCACGTGGAAAAAATTGCAAGTTTTCGCTTACATGGGGTTGAATAATCAGTGTTCGTTAACCTAAGTGTTCGGTGATCTAATATAGACCCTTTGGATCAGATACAGACAGTTTCTGATTGGTTCAGGCTTCAATAGCTGTCAATGCATTGAATTTTGACTGTCTAAGGCACATAATCTCATCTGTTGAACACAGATGTAATGTGCATTGACTTTTAACTGTCTAAGGCACATAATCTCATCTGTTGTACACAGATGTAATGTGCCAAGTGCACTACATAAAATGGAGGAATGGATTTTACATGTGTACAAGCCAAAAGTGAATAAAACCCAGACTACTCATTTTGGTGATATTTTATAACCTCCATGTCACAGTGCTCCTTTAAAAGCCTTTCATCAGGGAAAAGGCAGTATTTTGTGTTATGCTTTGCTGTTAGATCACAGGTGGGTGAAAATATTGTCAGAGTGCTTTATACAATTTATACTAAGTTTCTTGTGTAATTTCACATTTGGTTGTTACTAGTCTGACTTGTAAGAAATAAGCACTTCAGATTTTTCTTGCCTATATGTATGTTGTTTGTGTGTTAAATTTATTTTTCTTAAAATATTGTGATGAGAACATTTTGACTGTAAGATAAAAATGTATACCTTTTATGTACCGGGATGATAATTGTTTTGCAAAAAAAAAAAACTGCTACATCATAGTAGCACATTTACAACCAGAAAAGAATATCTCCCTTTTTAACTACATATCTATATCTATATCTACATCCCCAGGATTTAATAAAATCCATGTAGGCATAGTGTAGAGCCTACACAGAATGGTACCGTGTCCATGTACATGGCTCCCCCTCGGCAGCACGCCATGCATATTAATCATGGTGCATTGCAGAGGGAGAGCCAAGGAACATGGTTATTAGATCAGTGTAGAGAGTGTAGTGTAAACGGTGTCCACAGATGGGTGAGACTCTCCCTGCACTGTCCAATTGCAGTATATAAATGTATTTTTTTTAATTCCAAAAACATATTTGCATAGCATGGCATGGCGCACAGCAATGCTAAGTGTTGCCAAGACACCTGTCAGACATCTAAAAATAGAAACTGGATGCATTTAATTATTTGCATAAATGTCATGTTTAAGCGTAGCTGAGCGGGTTTGCGTGGCACGGTGTGGTGCTCAGCATTGCTTATACATAGCTCAGAGATATATGTAAAGGTATAGCAGCATTTTATATATCCACATAGCCAAATGGATAGAGTTCCAGCCTGATGAGCAGTAGGTGCAGGGTTTGAATACATGGAAGGGAAAATAAGCATTTAGTTTTGAAATACAAATTATACCTATTTTATTTAAATTCTGGCCTGCTGTACTTCGCTAAGCTCTGCTAAGACCTGCTGAGCCCTGCTAAGCACCGCATAAACACAGTAACGACCAAAAATGTTTATGCACTTCTTGGCTCTGCTTAGCTGGTTTGCGCACCACTAAGCACTGCTAAGCATATGGGTCTTCGGGTTTTCACACTGCTCAGCTCAGCTGGGCTGGTATGCACACTGAAAAGTGATAGGCCGCATTTTTAAATATTACCCAATGGTGTGTAAAGGTGGGAAAACAGGCTGTATTAAGCCCAATAGGTGGGAATATGGCATAATCCATTGTAGTTCTGTCTCTGAAGGATACTATGGCAGGCGTTGGTGAGGGTTCGCATCTTGGGTGCAGTGTTGAGGCATCCTGGAGTCCAGGGTCATGGTCAGACTTCTTGTAAAAAAACATGAAGGCCAGCTTCTGCAGGGTGGTTATCAGGGCTCAGAGTGCAAGGTGGAGGCTTGGGGCCGGCTGGCAAGGGACCTCACCAGTGCAACTGGTATCCCCCACATAGGTAAGCAGTGTTATCACCACTATCATGACCTGAAGAGATATAAGGGGGATCTCTTGGACACCTGGGTCCAAGAATTTCAGGCAGGAGATGTCCCAGATGTATGTACCCACTTTTACCTGTGTACCACTAATATCTACTCTGAATGCCTGCTAAACTGGTATGCATAATAGTGTTCTTCTCTCCCAACAGCTGCAGAGGAGAGGGTTTGTAACCTCGAGGCGCATGCCAGGCACTTGGCCAGGTTGCGCCGTGAGTGTGGCGAGTACAGATATATTATGCTAACTATAGTCAAATAAGCAAGAAAGAGTAAAGAGTAAAGATTGTATTGCAATGAATGTGGACTTAAGAGCTGTACTGCAATACGTGAATACTGCCAACTGTAGTACAATAAGCAAGGAAGAGTAAAGCATTAACTGTAAGAAAGTATTTACAATAAAGTTTATAGTGCAATAAGTGTGGAATTACAGCTGTATTGCAACACCTGCATAATCTGTGCAATATAAACTCGAAAGTATTCCAGGAACTGCATGAAGGTATTTCCAATAAAGTCTGTTATGCAATGTGTGGAAGGAGAACTATTTTGCAAGAAATGAATTATGACAACTGTTCTGTAATAACACATCAACCAATACCAATAACACCAAGGTAAATTGCGCACATCAGGAATGTATTGTTTTAGCCACTGCAGTTGAGCTATTTGCATTCAGGCTGTGAGTTATGGTGCTATAGTCAAGTATAACTGTATAATAGCTGTAACCTGCAAATATAATGGCTTCCAAATAAATTTTGTAACACATATAGTACTGATGAAGGCTGATTCTAGGTGACTATTGTTCACATAATGCTCTGTCATCCATAAACAGCAGGTAAGCAAGGTATATGGGTGAGGTATCCCACTCATGATCTCATATTTTATTTCCAACGGTTCTTGGAATTCATAAATTCCAACTCCCTGGATCAACTAATCCATTGTCCCACCAGGGACTCCAATATCCTAGACTTGGTCATTACCAACATGGGAGATAGATGCTCCACACCAGTGGTCACCCCCTCATTGGTCAGGTCTGACCATAAGCAAATCACCCTTGACATCCACATCCCACCCCCACCTCCCAGTAAGGAAACCTCCTTAAAAAACTTCTCCAAAGCCAACTTCAAGCTACTGAAGTCAGAAGTGACAAACTTCACAACACTCACGCAGACGGGATCTGGAAGTTCAACTGCAGAATCCTACACTAAGGCACTGTACGAGCACATCCACTCGTGCATGAATCGTGCTATCCCAAATAGAACCAAGATGCTCTTCTCCAAAAAAAGGAAGCCAATCTGGTGGTCCCATGCTATAATCAAACTATACAACAGAAGGAAGAAACTGTTGCAAAAAAGATGAAAATCCCAGGATGCAAAAAACTCCCTCACCAGCCTCAGTAAGAAGCTGAGATCCCTCATAAAATCCTCAAAAGCTAGTTATGAAAATAAAATTGCCAAAGATTCCAAAGACAACCACAAGGCATTCTATAGTTATGTCAAGAATCTAAATGGCAATGCTCAGATCTGCTCTGAGTTACAACAGAATGGCATTAAATATACTGATCCCAAGGATATTGCCAATATCCTGGCAGATCGATTTAGTGCCAACTTCACCCCACTCTCACCCCCTAAAGGGCCCATCTCAATACCAAAAGATTGCCAAATTCCGATAATCACGGCCACACAGGTAGAAACCACACTCTCCAATGCTAAGAATACAGCATCCATGGGACCAGATGACATCCCAGGCTGTCTACTACATGAACTACAAAATGAACTGGCACCTCACCTAATTGTCATGTTTAATCACAGCCTCACCTCAGGCTTCGTGCTCACTGAGTGGCGCACAGCTACAGTTATCCCGCTCCACAAGGGAGGATCCACCTTGAATCCCGGGAACTACCGTCCCATTAGTCTGACAAGCCTGATTTGCAAGGGCATGGAACGCATTATCATGGAACTTATAAACAAAGACATTGGCAACCTTCAAACACTGGACCCCACCCAGTTTGGGTTTGTGAAGGGCCAATCTTGTCTCCTGAATCTGATTGACTTCTTTGAATCAGTCTCCAGAGCCGTGGACGAGGGTAAGGCAGTCCAAACAGCCTATCTGGACCTCGCCAAGGCCTTTGACACCATTCCCCACTCTGGAATGATAGATAAACTTACTAAGCTGGGCATAAATCCCTACATCACTCGATGGGTTGCTAACTGGCTTACTGACAGAACCCAGACAGTAAAAGTAGCCGACTCCAAATCCAGCTCCAGACAAGTGACAAGTGGAGTGCCTCAGGGTTTAGTCCTGGGACCACTCTTGTTTGGCATCTACTTTTCTGAAGTACAGGCCAACACTAAGGGACTCTGGCTAACAAAGTTTGCAGATGACTGCAAACTGGGAGCCATTACTGAATCCCCAAATGATGTGGATATTCTACAAAAGGGCCTTACAGAAACAGATGCCTGGTGCCAGAGCCATGGGCTCAAGCTTAATGCCAAGAAATGTATAATTATCCCCTTTGGAAAAAAACATGTACCCATGAATTACCACATAGGTGGCAGGACACTAAACATCGAAAGTGTGATGAGAGACTTAGGGACACAGGTGGACAGTGGTCTCACTTTCGATAATCACATTGCCACAACAGTCAGGAAATCCTTCTATGTGGCACACCTCATCACTAAGGGCTTTTCATCCATAAAAAAGGAGGTCATTGTCCCACTGTACTCATCCCTCATTAGACCCATTATAGAGTATAATGCCCCATTTGGTATGTACCTCACAAGACATCTGCAACAGCTGGAAAGGCCACAGAAATACCTCACTAAAAGAATCACAGACCTAAAGCAGATGCCATATATTGACCGTCTAAAAAAACTCCAGCTATACTCTGTGGCATATCGTCTACTCAGAGGCGATCTCTGCTTAACATACAAGGCCATGTCAAACCCTGAGCTGTTGGACATGCTCCACTTAAAGAAATCCCAATCCCTCAGAGCCACATGCTCCAGGGCTCTAAACCTTGTCATCACAATGAACAAAACATGCTGGAGGGATAGGTTCCTGACCCAGAGACTCCCCATACTCTGGAATAGACTGCCCATACATATCAAGCAGAGCGCCTCATTGGCCCTCTTCAAAAGGAACCTTGATGATTGGATGGGAGATAGGAAATTCACCCCGGGGATCATGTCAGTCGCCCTGCTAGACAGGGGCCTGGAGAAGTAAATATTGTGGGAAGAAATATCCAGGGAATTGTTACGGCTAGGCTTGCATAGGCCCTAGGGCCGATAGCCTAGTACCAACCTATGAACCTATATTGCTAGTTGACTCTACAGATATTTCAACTCACTAACAATATATTGTGTACACCTGCAGTCTATATGGTAATTTATAGGTTACCTGCTATTTCTGTCATGCTTATACTTTATGCATGTGTGTTTTGCTGTCACTGCAGGCTAGTATACAACTGTACTAGAACTGCCAGTTCATATTTTATTTCCAGGTAAGCTGTAGGCAAATATCAATCAATCAACAACCAGTAGCTACTCAGTAGCTCAGTTTGTTAAATGCACTGTATAAAGTACATTTTGGTACACACAGACCAGAGTTCGAATCCAGTGCTAGGTTGCACTACATAATGCTCACAACTTCTCTTTCCACAGGAACTACAGGTAAATGGGTAAGGCAACCCATATTATCAATAAATAATTGTGTGTTGAGATATCACAGACTGTCTGAATCATTAGCAAGGATGTGAAAATACAGCATAAAATAAAGGAAATACATATAATAATAATAAAATAAAGTAAAATATGTAGCATGTATTCTTAGTATGGCTGTATGCCTGGCGTGTCTGTAAAAACATTGCTGCAGCCAATTCATACATGCCATGCAGATGTCCTCTGCAGTCACTGCTATTGGGTTCTATCCCCATGCCTGCCAAACAAGGCATGATAGTTGTTTAGTTTCTGTACTGCACACATACATGTCTCTCAAGTGTCACGCTGTCACGTAATGTAATTAGTAGTGTGCAATCCCTCTGTCACAGGTTTATCAGCAACATGATTACCTAAATAGCAGAGTAGCAATGCATCAGCCCACAGTACACCTTGGTAGTCATATAGGTTCACCTGATGTGCATGTTCTGTGTAGTTATGTACCCACAGATGTTACCGTTTGGCCCATAGTGTCCCATGCACACAGCTAGAGAGGTATGTGCATGCTACAGCAGCTATAGGGGACTTGTGCACATAACGAAAGGACAGATAGTAGCACTGTTGTCAAGTATATAGCCAATAATAGTACTAATGAACTGTTTTCCCTCTCTCCAAACCCTTTATCTTCATTTATTTATTAATTACTGTTATTCATTGGTTATGGTTTACTATTAACATATGTTGTTACAATAAACTGTAGTTGGGGCATGTGTTTTATTATTGTTATGTATTATAATGGTTGCATATTAACATATCTTTTTGAATTACCTATTTTGTTGGCCTTATGCCGTAACTGTTACTGGCATGCTGTTATTATACAGAAAAGTATAAAAAAGAAAAGAAAGAGTAGAACTACTATATATACACACATATATGGGTCTACTTTGAAACATCTAAAACCATTAACATCTATTTTCATAACATTGAGACCAGAACATCTAAAACCCAAAACATCTAAAACCCATTGTGATAATATCCCTATCACTGCCACCACAAATGTGACGCCCGTGCCCTAGCCCAGCAATCAAGGAGCCTCAGTCCTCACCAATAACACCAGAGAGGGTGTCTCATATATGAGGAAAGGATAACAAATACACACAGTAAAGTGCAATTTCCCTTAAGAGCGCACATAGATCACAGTCAGTCTGGGGCTGGTCGCTCCCTTGCTCTCCAGGTCCCCTTAAGACTTCACACTGGCACAGATATAGGGTCCAGATCTCCTTGCCCAAGTAGCTGACACACACACATGCACTTTGAGAAGAGTTTATACAACCACACAGACACTCCTGGGGAAGGCTCGCACAGTTTCTCCATCTGTGCCCCTTTCTCCCAGACTATACAGTAGTTCCACTTGCCACCACCCACTAATATTTATCAGCTACTCAAAGGCCCTTAAAAGGGTGTCTAATTATTACTGTGCAACATTATTATCCAATTGGTAATATGACTAAACAGTCAAGGCTTATTAGAGTGACTTGGTACAGGATCCTTATATACATGCAATGTACTCTTACAGCTTAAATTATCTCTACACAAAACAGCCATACCTGAAAGGTTTTAAAATATTTAATAATAAATAATTAAAACCACAAGACAATACTTTCTACTACACAGTGCTAGTCAAGAGTTTAGAGATCACACATAAATACTTAAAATAATTCAATAGTACAGTTCTGACATCACAGAAAACACAGTCTAATCTTTCTAGTTTCTACCTATTTCTAAGAGAAAACACAAATCTAAGATAACTTACATATGAGCAAGACAGTGCTGTGAGTTGGATAGTCAAGACAAAAATGTTTAATGCCTTCTGATTCCCTCTGTTTAAATTGCTATTTTCTGTCCTGATTCCCATTACATAATTTTACACTCTCCTGGGGTACCCAGGCTGACAGATACTACATTCTTGTTATCTTGTACCTGCAGAAAACAACATCAATAAAAAACATTCCACATGTAAACTCTAGTAATTATTCTTTAAGTTAAAACAACAGGCAGGATGCTTCACTCCAGACTCATCGACTCCAAATTCTAACTTCAAAGGGACAGGCATGAAATAATTTCAATTTCAAAGGACAGACAAGAAATGCTTGACTTAGCTTTCTTTACAACAGAGGGCAATGTTGCTACATTGCTTTAAGTTCAACATTTCACAGCATATTCTTTCATTTAAGAAAACAAGCCTGTATTTCAACATTTCACAGTATTTCCTTTCAATTAAGAAAACAAGTCTGTAGTTCAACATTCATATTTACAAATGACAGAAGTATGTGCCAAATTCTATCTGGCTAGGCTGGCAGACTTCACATTTCTACCAGTCTTCACATTTCTCCCCTCCCCCATGGAGAACTCAAGCTATTTTTTCAAGTGACCCTTGAGAAACGCTACTTGAGAGAGTTAGGTCTGCACTGACATATCCTATGCTTGCAACCCCAGGCTCCATCTTAGCAACTTGGCATTTTGCTGGCTGGCTCTGTTTAACCATATTAGGGGGTTGTGATCTGTCATAACAGTGAATTTCCTTCTATACAGATAAGGCTGAAGTTTCTGCAGTGCCCACACTATGCATAGACATTCCTTTTCTACAGCTGCATAGCATGTCTCCCTGGGTTGGAGCCTATGACTGAGATAAACCACTGGGTGCTTGTCCCCCTCTGAAGAAATCTGGCTAAGTAGAGCGCCCACCCCATGGTTTGAAGCATCCACCTGCACAACCAATTCTTTGTTGTAATCTGGACTGGCTAACACAGGGGGTTCTACCAAAGCTTCGTTTAGATTCTGGAATGCCTGCTCACATGCTGGAGTCCACACTACCTTGTCAGGTTTGTGAGGGGAGCAGCTATAGTACTATAACTGGGGACGAAATTTCCGTAGTACCCTGCTGTTTCTAAAAATGCCCTCACCTGCTTTTTAGCAACAGGTGCAGGCCATGCCTAAATGGATTCTACTTTGGAAGGTTCTTGCCTTATTTTACCACTCCCCACTCTATGTCCTAGGTAGGATACCTCTGCCAAACCCACCTGACATTTACTAGACTTAACGGTTAACCCTGCCCTCTGTAGTCTGCCCAGCACCTCCCTGACATGCTGAAGGTGCTTTGGCCAGGAATGGCTGTAGATGGCAATATCATCTAGGTAAGCAAGGGCAAACCCTCTTGTTCCTGTTAGCATATGATCTACCAGCTGCTAGAAAGTCGCTGGGGCATTCTTCATCCCAAAGGGCATCTTTGTGAACTCATACAAGCCAAAAGGAGTCACAAAGGCTGACTTCTCTCTAGCACTGAGAGCCAGGGGCACCTGCCAGTAACCCTTGGTAAGATCAACGGTTGTAAGATACATAGCCTCACCCAGCTGCTGTAGGGCTTCATCTCTTCTAGGCATGGGGTAAGCATCCGACTCTGTGTGACTATTTAATTTCCTGTAGCCAACACAGAACCTGGTTCTGCCATCCTTCTTTGGCACCAGCACCACTGGGAAGGCTCAGGGACTGTTGGACTCTTGAATCACCTCTAGTTCCTACATTTCCTGTACCTCCTCCCTCAGAGTCTGTTTGACTCTCTCAGGCACTCTATAAGGGGGCTGCCTAATAGGCTTTTAGGGTCCTGTATCCACCTGGTGCTGCCCCAGGTGGGTGCACCCTGGTTTCCCAGTGAACATGTCCCCAAATTCCTGCAACACTGCTCAGATTTCTCGAACCTGGGTAGGAGATGGCTGCTGGGACATTGCTACCCCTTCCACTGAGGTGTCAGCCCAAGCCTCACTGAGGAGATCAGTCCCCAGATCTCCTTCAGACTCCTCCTGCAATCCACTGCAAATGCTCAGCACAAGGGCCTCCCTATCATGGTAATGTTTTATCATGTTAACATGGTACAATTTGTGCCCCTGCCTTCTGGCTAGCAGTTCCTCCATGTGACATTTGATTGCCCAGCAGGCAAGGCTCTTTATTTGCCCCTCACCAACCAAGTGACTAAGCAGATCACCCTACTATTCAGGCATGACCAAAGGGCAATTTCAGGTGTACTCTCCAGTCCAGCTGGTGAATCTGAGTATCCTGAGGCAATGTTACAACTGCCTCATGTACACAGACAACCCTCTCCTCCTACCACAAAACACTAACATATGCAAGAGATGCAATTATACAGCCAAACTGGAGGCTAAGCTGTCTCCACCCAAGACTGGAACAGACAGTCAAGAGGAGAAGGTTAACATTTGCACCACAGCTTCAGCCACACATAGACCTACTAAACCAGCACTGGCAAAAAATACACATAAATACACAAAATCATACACGGAGGCTCTAAATAAAAACCTGCAAAAGCATCAGAGACCTCCAAAGCAGACACCCAAACAACCTGCACCTCCCATTACAAACCAGACAACACATAAAACACAAAATCAGTGTGCCGCACAATCACAGCCCTTAAGGTGAAATAACATACCTAACACACTAGTAATGGGTGACTCTATAGTCAGGCACACTGACGTCCCACTCACTAGGCTGGACGAGCAGAAGGTTACTGTTAGCTGCCTGTCAGGAGCCAGAATCTGCCACATAACACAAGCACTCAGGTCACTCCAGAACAAGTACAAATGTGACTCTGTCATTATTCATGTTGGTGTGAATGACCTGAGATGTACCTCCCTGGACTACATGAAAAGAGACATGGAAGAGCTCTCTGATCATGTAGCCCAGGCTGGTATGACCCTGACCCTGAGTAGCATCCTGCCCTCACCAACAATGATACCTCAGTATAAAGAAAAAATTATCAATTTCAACAATTGGCTAAGCTTCTGGTGTCATTCAAAGGGGATCCAGTGTCTGTCAGCCTGGGATGACATGCTCGACAAGCTGCATTTGTTTGCAAGAGATGGCTTGCACCTGTCACCCCTAGGCTTTCAAATACTGGCCAAAACTCTTTCTGCCCCCATAGTGCCTTTTTTAGGCAAGGCTCAGAAGTCAAATCCATCTCCATAAACAGCACAATTAACAAAAAACTGAGGGTTATGCTACTCAACACCAGGAGTTAAATCTCAAAATGCATGGGCTCAAAGCACTCCTCAGTATGGAGAACGTCGACATCTGTGCAGTAATTGAAACCTGGTTCAAGGCTTCAGAGAGCACCCCAGCACTACCAGGCTACAACTCGTACCACACGTTTTGGCCACACAACATGGACAGAAACACAAAAGGGGGATGTATCTATATTCATCAAGGATACCTACACCTCCAGGTTAGTGGCGCAGCATGATACCTCTGAGATCATCCATGTGCAACCAACATCAGGCAAATCTGCAATGCAAATTATGGCCTGCTACAGATCACCCTCCATGACCCAGGACCACCACTCCACCTTTCTGGAGACACTGGAAAACATGAAGGTCCTACCGAACACCCTGATATTGGGCAATTTCAATTACCCTACCATAAACTGGGAAAAACTACTTGAGTACAAACTCCCAGGCCTAGCACTTCCTGGAATTTATCAACTCAAATGCCCTGGATCAGCTGGTAAACTCCCCTACCAGAGGTGAAAACATATTGGATCTGGTCATCACAAACATGGGCGACAGGTGTTCCACACCGGAGGTCAACCCGTCACTGGTTAGATCAGATCATAAACTAATCACTCTGGATGTCCACACCCCACTACCACCCCCAACTAAGGAAACCACAGTAAAAAACTTTTCTAAAGCAAACTTCACCTTACTTAAGACAGAGGTGGTAAGTTTCACAACCCCCACGCTAAAGAAAAACGCTGCCCAAGATGCAGAAGCCTTTATAAATGCACTCTATGAGCACCTACAAGGATGCATGGATCGTGCCATCCCTAGCAAAACCAAGACTCACTCCTCTAAGAGAAGGAAACCAGTCTGGTGGACCCCTGCCATAAACAGGCTATACAACAGAAGGAGGAAATTAGTTCAGAAAAAAAGCAAATCCCAAGAAGGAAAGACACCCTTGATCAGTATCAGTAAGAAACTAAGGTCCCTCATAAAATCATCCAAGGCTAACTTCGAAAGAAAAATAGCCAAGATTTCAAAAGATAACCACAAAGCCTTCTTTAGCTATGTTAAGAATCTAAGTGGCAACTCGCAGATATGCACTGAACTAGTGCAAAATAGCAAAAAATATACTGAACCTACTAATATTGCCAACATCCTGGCAGATAGATTCAGTGCAAACTTCACCCCCCTCTCACCTCCAAAAGGGCCCACAACAATACCGGAAAAGTGCAGTGTCCCAGAAATCACAGATGCATAGGTGAAAATAGCCCTTTCAAAAGCCAAAAACACATCATCAATGGGGCCAGATAGTATCCCAGGCCACGTCTTGCATGAACTACTGAACGAACTAACCCCCACCTAAACACGCTGTTCAAGCTCAGCCTCTCCACAGGTTACATGCCCATAGAATGGTGCACAGCAATGGTTATTCCACACCACAAAGGAGGGGCCACAACTGACCCTGGTAACTATCGCTTGATAAGCCTGACTAGCCTGGTCTGCAAGGCTATGGAGTGCATCTTCATGTGACTCATTAACAAAAACATTGGGAACCTCCAAACACTTGACCAGACCCAGTTCGGCTTTCTTAAGGGCAGACCATGCCTACTAATCCTGGTTGACTTCATCAAGACAGTCACCAAGGCCATAGATGAGGGTAAGGTTGTTCACACAGCCTACCTTGACCTCGCCAAGGCTTTTGACACCATTCCCCACTCGGGTATTACAGAAAAACTCACCAGCCAGAACATAAACCCCTACATCACGAGATAGTTTGCCAATTGGCCTACAGACAGAACTCACACGGTAAAAATCGCAGGCTCCAGGTCCGACTCTAAACCAATCACTAGTGATGTCCCACAAGGCTCGGTCCTGGGACCCCTACTGTTCGGCATATACTTTTCGGAAGTATAGGCAAACACAGGAGGACTATGGCTAAGCAAGTTCACCAATGACTGCAAACTGGGAGCCATAATTGTCTCTCCGGCTGACATGGACATCCTCCAAAAGGGCCATACTGAGATGGACACCTGGTGTCAAAGCCATGGCCTCAAGCTAAATGCCAAAAAATGCATAGTCATCCCATTTGGGAAAAACAAAACACCCACGAATTACCACATAGGTGGCAGCCCCCTTAATACAGAAGACGTAATAAGAGATCTGGGGACCCAGGTAGATAGTAATTTGTCCTTTGACAATCATATTGCCAAAGTAGTTAGGAAATCCTTCTATGTGGCCCATCTAATTAATAAAGGGTTCACGTCTAGAAATAAAGAGGTTATAGTGCCCCTCTACTCGTCACTCATCAGACCCATCATAGAGTACAATGCCCCATTTGGGATGTACCTCACAAGACACTTCCAATGGCTGGAAAGACCACAAAAGTACCTCACCAAGAGGATTACTGGCCTCAAACATATGTCCTATGCAGCCCGACTGAAAAATCTTCGGCTGTACTTAGTGGCATATCGCTTACACAAAGGTGATCTCTGCCTGACTTACAAACCCATGTCCAACTCAGAATTGATGGACATGCTCCACCTAAAGAAATCCAAGTCACTGCAAACCATGAGCTTTAGTGAACTAAACCTCACCACAACAATAAATAGAACATGCTGGAGGGATAGATTCTTGTCACAGAGACTCCGCATGCTTTGGAACAAAATTCCAAACTACATTAGGCAGAGCCCCTCACTAACACTCTTCAAGAGAAACCTTGATGAGTGGATGGGTAACAGAAAATGGATCTAGGACTATTGACTGAACGTTCAATAGTCTGAATCCACAATCACCGAACACACTTTAACAAAAGCGCTTTCACCAAAAGCGCTTTCGTTAAAGTGTGTTTAAAAAAAAAAAAATTACGTTTACGTGTGAAAAGCACTTTTGAGCAAGTATGCCTGGCCGAATCTGTTTCGGTTATGTTGCCATTCAGTGATCCATACGGATCCCCAGAAAATACACCCCTGGGATCACTTCATTGGCTCTGCTTGACAGAGGATCAGTTAATTAATCAATGGGATGGCAAAAGTCGGCACATTCTGGCTAGGCTTATAAATGCCCTCAGTCAGATAGCCTAGTACCTACCTATGAACCTATAATTAACATCACTTACCTTTCCTGCCACCTTGTAGTGTCCCTCCCAGCTTGTTGTGTCTGACAGGAATGAAAACCATTACCTGCTGCCCCACAGCATACCCTCTAGCTCGAGCATTCCTGTCATACCACACCTTTTTTCTGTTGTTCGGCTTCTGCCCGGTTCTTCTGGCCCAAGCCCATGAGTTCTCTGAGCCTTGTCCTGAGGTTTCGGATGTATACCACAACAGACTCCTTGTGAGACTTGCACTCACCTTCCCACTCATCTCAAATTAAATCTAGAGGTCCCCTCAACCTATGCCCATACAGCAACTCAAAGGGTGAAAAACCTGTGGATTCCTGGGGAACCTCTCTGTAGGCAAACAACAGATGGGGCAAATATTTGTCCCACTCCCTCTTAAACTGATCTGCAAATGCCCGCAGCATGGACTTGATTGTAGAGTTTAACCTCTCAACAAGACCATTAGTCTGGGGATGGTAGGGGTGGTCTTCATGTGCCTCACCCCACAGGACTTCCACAGACAAGCCAGCAGGTCTAACATGAAATTGGCACCTCTGTCAGTCAGTATTTCTTTTGGGAAACCTACCCTGCTGAAAATCTCTAACAAAGCATTTGACACTTTCTCTGCCTCAAGGGAGGACAAAGCCATTGCCTCAGGGTATCGTGTAGCATAATCTACTACCACTAGGATATACTTTTTCCCTATAGAACTTGGGGTACTCAGAGGACCCACAATATGCATATAGCTACCCTTTGAAATGGCTCCTCAATCACAGGCAAAGGCATCAAAGGAGCTTTCACCTTGTCTCCTGCCTTGTCTACCTTTTAGCACTGCTCACAGGTCCTGCAGTACCCTGTTACATCTCTGGAAATTCCAGGCCAATAAAAGTTCTGCATAATATGCCTCTTTGTACGTTTTATGCCCATATGACCTGCAAAGGGAATATCATGGGCTATGGCTGGAAGCACCAGACGGTAGGCTCTAGGCACTACCAACTGCTGTAGTTTCTTACCTTCTAGCCCTCCCTCAGGGGTCCACTCTCTGTATAGCAACCCTTTCTCCCAGTATACAAATTCCCCCCTTCCTTGAGAATCAGGTGCCTCCCTAGTTACAATGAGGCCTTGCAATGTAGGGTCTGAGAGCTGAGCCTGTCTCAACTCTCTCCTTGTAACCCTTCCCAGCTCCCCTTCCACAGGAAGTCTGGCATCCTCTAACAGTGGTGCCTCACTGTCAGCCTGGGTACTACTACTCACCTCTACTTTTGCAGTCACTCTGTCCAAGGTCCATCAGTACCCCCAAGCAGCTGTGGCTCACCTTCAGTCTCACTGCCACAGATTAGTTCCCTCCCTGAAGTAACCACCTCACCAGTCCTGGCTGCAAGTGTGCAGTCTGTCTGGTTCTGCCCCAGGCTACCAGACCCACATGCTTGTCTCCTAGCCTGACTGCATGTAACTGCATAAGCACATGGTACTGCCTCATCCAAATCTTTCCCTATCAGGACATCTGCAGGATGGTAGTTCGGTACCCCTGTTGTCTCAAGACAACCTACTATTGGCATTTTGTCTTTCCCACGTACTGGCTCCCTTACCTTTGGTTCCCCACCTTGCCTCCATGGACACCTGTATGCCACATGGCCCCACTGTTTGCATTCAAAACATTTAACCTTAGCTCATGGATGTGTACCTGGACTAGTGGCTTCCCCTGCTACTGGCAGATTCTGTTGTGGCAGTCTGTGCTGCCCACCATGGGTTCCTTTAGACCCATGAGCAGTACTGGGGGTCCCCTTCCTGTGCAGGGCTGCCTTGCTTGCCAGGTATAGGTCTCCCTTCTTCCCCAACTCATCTGAAGTAGCACATTGTCTATCAGCTAACCAGATCCTCATGTCCTCAGGCAAAGTGCTAAGGGCTTGTTCCCTCACCAAAAGGTCTGTTCCCTCACCAAAAGGTCTGCCAGCCCTTCAAAAGTGGTGACCTGACATCCACTCACCCACCTATGGAAATAAGTGTTCAATTCAGCAACATATTCGCACACAATTTCATCTGCTTTCCGTCTATGCTCATGAAACTTTTTCCCATATGTTTCAGGTGTTAGCTTAAAAAACTCTAATAGACAATTTTTTACAGCAGTATAATCAAAACATACAACATCAGACATTGTAGATAATACAGTTACAGGGTTACCATGGAGTAAGGGGGTCAGGAACCGTACCCAGAGTCCTTGGTCAACTTCATACTCTTTACATACCCTTTCACACATATGAATGAAACTATCAAAATTATCCCCCTCTTTAAAATGTGAAAGAAATTTACTGACCTTCTGTGCTTCTGGGGTCCAGTTATTCTCTTCCCCATTACCTCCATGACTCTGGCAAAGAGTCAGCATCTCCTTCTCATGCTGCCTCTGCTTCTCTTTTTCCTCAGCTTCTAGGCGTAACAGTTTCTCATTCTCCTCACTTTCTAGACACCTCAGTCTCTCAATTGCTTCTAATTTCACATGCCTGGCCTCCAACTCGTCTCTTTAGCTCCAGCTGGATTTTTAAGTCCACTGCAGAAAGGTTGAACTGTCCATTCTCCAAGGGTATTATATCTCTACTGCCAGTCTGATTGTCCTCCTGGTTGCTGTTTTCTGATGCAGCTGCAACTAAGGCGACAGTCAGGTCTGCCTTAGTCAGGTTTCCATGCATCAGTCCCCTATCCTGGCACATCTCTGCCAGTTGGCTCCTAGTCAGCTTTTCATACTCTTCTGTTGACATGCTGCCTGCTCACTCTGATTAACTAAACTAACAAAAGAAATAAAACAATTGTGATCTGAACTCTGAGTATTCACTGCATGGCTGTTTTAGAGTACAAAAACACCTTCAAAGCTCACTGTACATAAGCTACAAGATTCACTCTACCCACACCACTACAAGCCAACTAGTATTTGCCAACTAATTAATATGTGATGTGGATATCCCACCACTGACACCACAAATGTGAGGATATCCGGACCACTTCCACCACAAATGTGATGCCCGTGCCCTAGCCCAGCAATCAAGGAGCCTCAATCCTCACCAATAACACCAGAGAGGGCATCTCATATATGAGGAAAGGATAACAAATACACACAGTAAAGTGCAATTTACCTTAAGAGCACACAGAGATCACAGTCAGTCCGGGGCTGGTCGCTCAGTTGCTCTCCAGGTCCCCAATAAGACTCCCCACTGGCACAGCTATAGGGTCCAGATCTCAGCTTAGTGGGCAAGCTAAAACCTCTAGCACCCTCTCTGTCTAACCAGTGCTTCATGTCCCTGCCCAAGTAGCTGACACACATACACACATGCACTTTGAGAAGAGTTTATACAACCACATAGACACTCCTGGGGAAGGATGGCACAGTTTCTCCAGCTGTGCCCCTTTCTCCCAGACTATACAGTAGTTCCACTTGCCACCACCCACTAATATTTATCAGCTACTCAAAGGCCCTTAAAAGGGTGTCCAATTATTACTGTGCAATATTATTATCCAATTGGTAATATGACTAAACAGTCAAGGCTTATTAGAGTGACTTGGTACAGGATCCTTATATACATGCAATGTACTCTTAGAGCTTAAATTATCTCTACACAAAACAGCCATGTTGAAAGGTTTTAAAATATGTAATAGTAAATAAGTAAAACCACAAGACAATACTTTCTACTACACAGTGCTAGTCAAGAATTCAGAGATCACACAGAAATACTTAAAATAATTCCGTAGTACAATTCTGACAGCACAGAAAAACACAGTCTAATCTTTCTAGTTTCTAGCTATTTTTAAAAGAAAACACAAGTCTAAGATAACTTACATATGAGCAAGACAGTGCTGTGAGTTGTATAGTCAGGACAAAAATGCTTAATGCCTTCTGATTCTCTCTGTTTAAATTTCTATTTTCAGTTCTGATTCCCATTACATCATTTCACACTTTCCTGGGGTTCCCAGGCTGACAGATACTACATTTGTTACCTTGCACCTGCAGGAAACTACATCAATAAAAGACATTCCACGTGTAAACTCTAGTAATTATTCCTTAAGTTAAAACAATAGGCAGAATGCTTCACTCCAGACTCATCAACTGCAAATTCTAACTTCAAAGTGAGAGGCATGAAATAATTTCAATTTCAAAGGACAGACAAGAAATGCTTGACTTAGCTTTCTTTACAGCAGAAGGCAATGTTGCTACATTGTTTTAAGTTCAGCATTTCACAGCATATTCTTTTAAAAAAACAAGTCTGTAGTTCAACATTTCACAATATTTCCTTTCAATTAAGAAAACAAGTATGTAGTTCAACATTCATATTTACAAATGACAGAATTATGTAGCAAATTCTATATGGCTAGGCTGGCAGCCTTCACATTTCTACCAGTCTTCACAACCATAACATCAAATTTAATAACATCTAACACTACAAATCACAAGAAAATAACATCCCCTCCACATATAATGACATTGAACTACCAAACACACTTTTTACTACATTTCTGCAGGGGGGCAAGCCCCCCTGCATCCCCCATAAATTAAATATACCAACTCCAAGATCATACTACAGTGGAAAAAAGTTAATTTCCTAACCCCACTGTATCAAGCCCCCCTGCAGAAACATAGTAAAAAGTGTGTTTGGTAATTTGGTGTCATTATATGTCATTATATGTGGAGGGGATGTTATTTTCATGTGATTTGTACTGTTAAAATGTTATGGGTTTTAGATGTTTTAATTTTATATTTTCTGGTCTCATTGTTATGAAATTAGATGTTATGGGTTTTAGATGTTTTGAAGGGATATATATATATATACATATACATACATATATATATATATATATATATATATATATATATATATATATATATATATATATATATATATATATATATATATATATATATATATATATATGTAGATATATATATATATATATATATGTATATAAAACAAAATATGTATACCTAGAGGATAAGTCTTCCTAAGAGATACATAATAAAGTTACCTATGCAACAGTCTAGCTTTAAGGACAGGTTTAATGGGAACCTTAACCCTTCCCAGTGTCAGCCCTCAGCCTGATAATCCATCTTGTTTCCAAAACCTCCATCCTATTCCTAATATATATATATTTTATTTATTTTTATATGCATGTTTTTATATTTGTCATGCTTTTATGATTTGAGATGTATATATATCATCTTTTCTGTTTCACTTTAAGGCAGTTTTATTTCTTTAATTGCTTAATTGCTTTTTATTAGGACAGGATATGATGCAGGTGCTATATAATTGGTGATTCTTTAGTTTTGCTTCAACGTCTGAGGAAGCAGTCGTTTTAACTGTGAAAACACTTAAGTTCTGTAATAAAAGCTTTTTTATCTGAACCTGGAGTGATCTTGTAGTTCTATTCTTCCTTTGTTTTTTGGACTTGTTTGTATGTTGAGTGGAGCTTTCATCCTGAGCTACTGGATTTTTGCTGATATATTATTTCTTCTTGTTATACTGACTGTTCTGTTGTTTATTGTTGTGTTTCACATAATATGAATTATGTACTTGAGTTTTTTCCACTGTTCTGGCATGCTGTTATTACTAACAATATGTTTTGTTTATAACTAACCTATACTTATTGCTATACTTCCATCATCACAGCACGTCAGGGTAGGCCGGTTCCTGGTGATCAACCTTCCCTACCCCAACTGGCCATAGCACTGGGTCCTAGCATGTCTGTGGTATAGGCCATTGGTGCCCCCTCCATTGCTCCTGCACCACCTATGGCATCAGGTGGAACAGCCTCAGGGGACAGGACCCAGCCTCCCCCTGGAAGAGGTGAAGGAGGTGCAGTAGTCATCCAGCAGCAACTACTAGCCATGGTGTGCAGGATCGTTCATAGAAGTTATGAACATCGCCTGCACCAGATTGAGGGCACACTGGCCAACCTGGTGGGGCAGGCTAGCCCCGGCACCCAACCTCCAGCACAGCCACCTTTGGGGCAGTGAAGGAGCAGTGTCAACTGCCCATGTGTGGGGACTTCAGTCATGCTGCTGCCATCTGGAGCCACATGCATCTCTGATTCCACAACACCCTCCCCATCCAAGGTGTTTACCCCCTCATGTGTCACACACCGCCCCTGTCTGCTGTCTTGTCTGTCTTGTCTGTCTGCTGTTGCATCCTCTCCAACCCAGCTGACCTCCTCACACGTAACTATATCCCTTCCCCAACATTCCACTAGCTCCTTAAAAAAAAAAATGGGCACCTGTCCCACAAAAAAATATATCCCCATACATAGCTCTTCATTTCGCATGTGTCCACTTGAGACAACTAATGTGATCCAATTGTCTTGATAACACATTTATGTTGTTCTAACCCCTCTCTCCGGGGTTTGAGAATCCAAATTCAACTACAAAATCTGTCAAAATGCACAGCTGTTGCTGTACAAGAAATGGATAGCTATGGTTCTTTCCTACACATCCCTACCTGCTATTCACTATGTTTTTCCACCTGCTTGCCCCCATTTCACCACTTTCCTATCTCCCCTTTTTTATTTTCTTTATATTTTTTAGCGTGGGTTTTTCTGTGTATTTGAGGAGAACGCTGCACCGCTTTGCTTAGCTCAGCTTAAATGAGCTTAAATGAGCTCTAAAGAGCTTTAATGTTTATGTGGGTCTATGACAGTGTTAATCACATGTACAAAATAAACACCTATGCCAAGTCTGGAACCCAGGCCCCACTCAACTATAGCACAGTGCATTAACCCACCATTCTACACAGGTTGCAGGTTACACAGGTTTTTCCAGCAATATATACTGACTGCTAACTACTGTCATTAAGCATATAAATGAAATATAAAAGGAATGGGAAATGTAGGAGTTTACCTTGGACCATGGTACAATACACCAAGTGACAGCCAAAGACATACCAATGGATGTATGTGAGGAGGCCTGTGATAGCAGGTATATGTGCCCTTTTATCAGCAACCTGTGGAGCAACACCTGCTAAGACAAAGTACATGTACAACTGGGAACCTGGTGCAGAAATGCAACCATATAAAGCCATACACATACTCATGGGTGAAGAAATGTCTGTCACAGCCTATATATGCACACATATATCTTGCAAATACAGATGCTTTTGCAGTGTCTCAGTAGCTCAGTCTGTTAAATGCATTGCATACAGTACATTTTTGCTACACAAAGTCCTGGGTTTGATTTAAGTGTTTTGACACACTTCAATTACATTATTGTGCAGACAGCAAGTAATGACTGTGTCTTGCAGTCTTAATCCCCACAGTTTACTGATAATTAACTGCTATCCAGTTTTGCAAGATAAAGACCTACAGGCAGAGACATAATGCACATATCCTTATCACCTAACTATATGTTGCCTACCACTTTGTTATTCGCACTGTTGCATAACAGACATACCTTATGCACATGCACCAATTGCACTGTATTGAATACCCTTACCCTGGCTCTGCCGTAATGACAGCCCTGACACAGCTGCCACAGTTACACGTACAGCTCATACCTCTCAGCTGTAAAGATTTTTGTAGAATGTCCAGATTTTTGCCTCATACTTTTGGTGCATTTTCATAATAATGTGGTTTTCTGGCAAATGCTTGGCAAATCTTTCAAGATTGAAGTCTGAAAATAATAACAGTTTCAGAGTTTATACCCTACAGAAAATTCATGCTAATACAAAACCTGCTATTCTATTAACTTTTTTAAGTTTGTAAGGGCTATATTTAAAAATTGTCCCTATTTTTGGTCTTTTGTTCCCCCATTATGTATGGCTTTGTCCATATTTCTTGCTCTAAGAGGTTGAGAGGTATGGTACAGCTTGCTGTCTAACAAAGTGTTAACAACCCCTGCATGTGTTGTAGGCTGCAGCAGCAGATGCAGCCTGTAGCATACACAGTTGTATGTAAAGGTAGCTGCTACAGATCTAGCATACCTACCAAGCCCCTAGAGCAAGGGATCCAGACATAGCCATAGTTACTGGGGGGGGCAAAGGCCCAGAGATAGGGACATGTTCAATAGTTTGCCCCTACAAAGACAGTAGGTTGATAGAATAACAGCTACTGTGTTAGCATGCATATTCTGATGGGTATGAAGTGTGACATTCACATGTCTCTCTCCCTTTACTGACATCAACCCACAATGTTTGCCAGTGAACTGCCAGATGACCGCAATGTTATGGGACACTGATCAGACATAAGAGGCAAAACTGTGCACATACAGTGGACAGTAGTTGCACCTACCCTCTGTGATGCTGTAGTCTCCACACCTCAGTAATGTCCATCTCAAAAACTAAGAAAGGGGCCAAAGCCTACATGAATTATTTATATATTGCACTGTGGTGCCATGTCATTGGCTAATGATAGTGCAATGTAGCTGTTTTGGATGCAATAGCAATTCTGAGCCACAGATTGGTGCAGTTACCTGTTAATGAGCATTATCTACAAATGGCAAGCAACTGCTTTTGGGGAACAGGTCTGTATGTGGTTTACTCACAGATAGCATATGTACAAAGCATTTGCAGAGGAATGCTTCAAAAAAAGGAATACATCACTCTACCAGGTATGTACTACATTTCCCCATAAAATGTGATGCAGATAGGAGGATGGAGGTATGGGGAATAGGGATTACAACAGTAGGCTTGTATTCGATCTATGATATTGACATGTCAGTGATACTCTGCTGTCCAACACCTACAGGCATGCCTCTCAACTATCTGTGCTTTGAATCACATCTCTGTCCTGTCCCTGTCAATCCCTCCTACAACGGTCAGCTATTGTAGTAAAGATAGTGGATTACAGATAACATATAGTGACACTAAGTAAGGGTGTACACTCCTGTAACATCAAACGATGTACTGTAATTCACCTACTCTCAGTCTGTCAATGTCACACATAGTTCTAAGATAGTAAAGGTGTCCCTGAATGTCCTTGATGTACTATGGCTAAGTCCCTGTTTCGTGGGCATTCATCCCTGTTTGGTTGAGAGCTATGCCTAGTAGGAAATCAGGAAAAAGCCATAATTAATGGAGGGATAAAGGCCCAAACCCAGCAACAGAGTGTACATATTGGTCATACAAAGTAAGAATGTGAATAGACTAACAGATATTACTGTAGCATAAGTGTTTTCTGAGGGGTCTAATGTGTGACACTCAGATTCTGTTTTAATTTTCTGACAGCAACCATCAATGGGTGGACAACCATTTGTCAGACATCAACAAGTGGGTCTATGACAACCGATCGAAAAGTAATTTCTACGAACAGCATATAGATAAAAAATGCCATTATTCGAATGTGGTGTTGTGAGATCGTGGTACAGTGAAGATTGGAAAATATGCCCTTTCCTCACTGTAGTGCAATCTTGGAGTTGGAATATTTATTTAGTGGGGGGTGTTGGGGGTGCAGCCCCCCCCCACAAAACCGATTTCGGTTAATGGCATTTTCGATCTATATGCCGTTCACGGAAATTAATTTTCGATCAGTTGTCATAGATCCTCCACAAGTTTATGCAAAAAGTACCACATCTATGATTCAAACATGTTGACATTCTGCAAACATCTGTACAGTTGAGAGGTATGATGCCTACAGGGAACATATACTACAGCAGGTCTGCATTGCTTTCTGTCATTGTAGCACACTGGTGTTGCTAGACTGTCCTCATAGTGGGGGTTGCCTGTAGGGGACACACCAGAGTAGACTGCAGTGATGGGTGTAGAGACATACAGCAGAATCTGTCATGGCATACAGGGACATTACCCAGTATTGTTACTGTCCTGGTGATAGCCACACATGTTGTGTGTTGCCACACTGTGGGGTATGATGTGTGAGGGAGCAGTGGATAATGCAGGCCATTATGGGTGTGTAGGGTCTGTACATAGTGGGCATCCACATATCTGGTCCTGTAATGTGTTCCCCTCTTGTTGTCTTGCAGGAATGATGTATCAACAGAGGCATCTACCATTTTCATCTGCAGAAAATGATGCTATACTGGATGCCCTCAGACTACGGGTCACCGCAATCATGAACCGTGGGCAGTACTATGGGGCGAACTTGTGAGGGCTGCTAATCAGATTGGCTAATAGGACAGGACCTACGAGCATGTCTGACACCGGGCCATGGATATGGTCAATGTTGCACATCAAAGGTCAGCTGCGGTTGCCAGAGATCATGCTGCCACCAGTGGAGGACCTGCAACAGAACCACCAATCTTGGCCACAGAGGACGTTGTGGTGAACCTAGGATCAACAAACAGCTCCCAGGCATCTATCACACCATACATTCTGGAGGTGGGTGCCACAGCATCCACATCAGTGGAGCATCCAGGTAGGCTTACTGTGTTCACCAGTATAATACTGTATCAGTCATTGTGGCAGTCTCTACATACCAGTACATGGGTGTCATGTCTACCTGCATTGGGGTGGTTGATTTTTATGCACAGTTGTGCACACATACTCAGAATGTCAGCAATATAGCCAGTATCACATTAGCTACTGTACATGTGGATATGCACACATATTACCTTGTAACACTGCAACATTTGGTGTTGCTGACAATACCTCTCCTTCACCTTTTCATAGGTCCATCAGGTGTGACTGCAGTCCATGGTCCTGTACCTGCTAAGTGTGATACTGTTGTTTTACAGATCATATATATCCTATGAAAGTTAAGAGCTGCCATTTTGCTTTATGTACAACTGTTGTGTTTAGCCAGAGTAAAATAGTTCTATGTTCCATTTTGGAGCAGTTAACTACAATGCATAGCCTAGGGAATGACAGGTATGTATTTGTACAAACATTAACATGTTTGCACTTATAGTTATGAGCAACTATGAAACCTGTTATACACGAGGCAATTACTCCAAGATCCCTGTTCAAACACAATAGGGAGATGGTACATACCTAAGGCAGTGATACTACAACTGGCATATCATTCTCAAGATAGGTGTACTGGGTTTTATGTGTAGCTCTATTACATACACTGTGATATTGCATACCTCACAGGTATATTTTACTGGCAACATTAACTTGATGTAGGTGATGTGCATGTTATAAAGGGCCTGACTTGTCTGTGTATGTTGTTGTGAGTTTGTGTGTTGTGCATGGGATCAGAGATGAGAAGATGTGGGACATGTGATGCAGTTGTGCATCCTCATCTGTATGAATCTGTGTGGATTACCATACATAATAGTGTAGGTGGTAATCTACTGCTTTTGGCTTGCTTCTCACAGGTGAACAGAAGGGTTGGAGTCTGTCCCCCTCACAACCTGATGTCAGTGTCTCATTGGACTCTGATGATGATGGTGGCCATAGTGAGGCACAGTTGGGGTTGTTGGGGGATGAATCTATCTCAGAGGTTGACATGCCTCTTCTGCCTCCATTGTCCCATACCACAGTCAGTATGGCTACACATACCCAGTCACCAGAGGCCACAGATATCGGACAGTCAGAAGGTGGTGACATAGTACAGAACAGTGTGAGAACTATGGCATCAGTGAGTGTAAACACTAGTCATAGCCAGAGTGCTGGTGAGGTCCCACACAGGCAGATTTACAGGGGTGCTCAAAGGAAGACTGCTGCCCATCCACCTCCTGTCACAGGTGTCACATCACGGGTCATTCACCGCATGTTTTGGGCTGTCATGGAGGCACAGGCACATTCTGAACACAACACCAGATGGATGCGTAGGGTTATGGATGCAGCACAGGCTGACATCCGGGAGTGCCTCCACAGCATTTGTGATGCCATGGATCATTTCACTGATGTAGTGGACAGTTCAGAGTAATGGTGAATATGGAAGAGAGGTGAAGAAGAGAGTACAGGCAGGGTGGAATGGGTAGAGAAGAGTGTCAGGAGTGATTTGTGACAGACGGGTACCAGTAAGAGTGAAAGGGAAGGTCTACAAGAGGGTAGTGAGACCAGCTATGTTATATGGGTTGGAGACAGTGGCATTGACAAAAAGACAGGAGTCAGAGCTGGATGTGGCAGAGTTAAAGATGTTAAGATTTGCACTCAGTATGACTAGGATGGATAGGATTAGGAATCAGTATATTAGAGGGTCAGCTCATGTTGGACAGTTTGGAGACAAAGCAAGAGAGACGAGATTGCATTGGTTTGGACATGTGCTGAGGAGGGATGATGGGTATATTGGGAAAAAAGATGCTAAGGATGGAGCTGCCAGGTAAGAGGAATAGAGGAAGGCCTAAGATAAGGTTTATGGACGTGGTGAGAGAGGACATGCAGGCGGTTGGTGTGACAGAGCAAGATGCAGAGGATAGGAAGAAATGGAAAGAGATGATCCACTGTGGCGACCCCTAATGGGAAAAGCCGAAAGAGAATGATGAGTGGACAGATGGTGGGATGAGACCGTATCTGTTTTTGACTGCATGTTGTTTGTGCTGGAACATCTGGTTGGAGTTGTGCGTTGGACACATGGACGAGAGTCCACATTGCCATGTACACTCACACTCTCATAGTGGCAGTACCTCCAGCACTACAGAGGGAAGTGTGCTGTCCACACCACAATGTGGCAGGCCATGGGCACATGGTCCTGGGTGGTCCTGTGGGGGACACAGGCCCAGCAGACAGCAGTCACTGTCAGGTACTGGCACCACATCTGACATTGGGCATGGTGGTGCCCGTGCTACTCCTGGTGAAATCAGTTCCACTGTTCATGGCGGGAGACAGTGAACTGTCCACTCTACCATGTACAGTCCACAGCTGTCCACCATACACACGTGTAGGACTAGCATTGGGCTTGACTGTGTACATGCAGACACTCCAACACCACTGTCACATGCAGGTCAACAACAGACACACACAGCACCTCTCCATGGCTCTTATAACCAGCCCCCCTTCCTAACTCACACACATGCTGTCAACTGTTTGGCACAGCCTAGGCCTCTGGCACCCCCACACCACACCCTGTGCAAGTGGTAATACCTGTGCCACATCTCTGCCATCCATGCTGTCAATACAGGGACCTGCAAATATGTGTCTGATGCACAGGGACACTATATTACTTTACATGCGTTTGTGTAGTGGTTCATAGGTTCTTAGGTTAGTACTAGGCTAACTGCCCTTGCGAGCCATTTTAAGCCTAGCCAATTATCTCTTGTGAGACTCAAACCCTGCACCTTGAGTTTCTAAGGCAAGCACCTTAATCATTAGGCCACCTGGCCACCCTAGTGCAGTTGTGTTATGCCATGGCAGTTGTTGTTGGCCATGGCAGGTACTGTATGCTGGAATGTGTCATGACTACACATCAAACGTTGTGTAACTTTGTTGCCTGATGGTACACTGGCAGTAGTGTTACAGAATGACAGGTGTGTTATGTACCTGTGTATGTTTTTGCCACAGGATTATGAGTGGTTCAACTATGGACACATGGCAGCAATACAGTGGCACAGATAGTAAGGCAGCACAGCAGAAATATGATGTCAGCAAGGTATGCCAGTATACATGCATGGCTCCCTAGGTGTATATGTGTAGAACGGTGTGTCAGGGACAATGGGGATAGTCAGTGCCATCATGCATTCATACCCTGTGACAAGGTCTGCTACCCTTGATATGTGTCACCTGGGTATTCTGCACATACAAATCTGGATGGTGGTGGACATCAATTATGCTTATGTAGGTGAGGGAAATTTAGGGCCAGCAGCTAGGCCATAAAATGCATAATCATTGCACATTGATAGGCATGTCTTTAGCACTGCAAGGGGATATATATATTTACAAAGACAAAGTTGGGTGCTGTGAGATTAGAACCCCTACCTATTTAGTAATACACACTATAGCTTGCAGTACTTATCGCATGTGCCAAGGAGCTTATCTCACAGCAAAGAGACAGCCAGCACTCTTAAGGTGGATGACATCAGTAGGCCATGTAAAAGAGGCCAATGTTGAGGCCAGCAGCTAGTCACAGAGCTTTAAAATGCATAACCATTACACAGAGATAAGCTAGATGGGCATGTCTGTAGTGCCACAAGGAGATATATGTACATACACACAGAAGTTTAATGATGTGAGATTAGAACCCCTACATATCTACTGTTACACACTACAGCTTGCAGTACTTATCACATGTGCCACGGTGTTTATCTGATACTAGATTGTCAGCCAGTGCTCTTAAGCTGGATGACATCAGCAGGATTTGTACAGGATGGAATATAGAAGCCATCAGCCAGTCACAGGACCATAAAATGCATAGCACTGCATGGAGATAGCCCATATGGACATGTCCATAGTGCTATGGGGATATATTGACATACACACACAGAGTTGGATGACATGACATTAGAACCTATCCCTATCTAGGATTGTGCACTACAGCTCACAGTACTTATCACATGCACCACAGGTTATGTCTGCTGTATATGATGATGCAGGCACAGTACTTGTGGAGTATGCAAAGTGGCCTTGTGTTAGCATGTGTGGCCTGCAGAGTAATACTGCTTGGCACTGTTATTGTATCTAGTGTCCAAGGGGTGGGATACCTGGTAATATCCCTGCTATATGTGTACACTTGCCAGTCTGGCCATATGTGGCTGTTTGCAGTTTGATAGGCGGACATGTGGCCAAGGACAATATGGCCTGTCCAAGCCATGTATTGCAGCTATTGTACATTACACCACCTGCATACCTGTGTCTGTCTACAGGATGACAGTTTGCAGGCACAGGAATCTGTGGGTGAGTGGTTTATGTACTGTTGCGGCCTTGGTCTAGTTCCATCGGACAACTGCTGGGATGTGTAAGTCCAGATAACCCCAGTATTCCAGGGTATGTGCGGACATTCATACCTCCCCACCCATATCTCTATAAATGTTTTTAACAGGGATATCTCCTTAAATATTGTTGTGTGTATGCATTATGTAAATGTATGTACATATATGTGGAGAGTCTATGTATCATTGTACTTTATATAGCTATATATACATCTTGTTGTCTATATATACATATATATATATATATATATATATATATATATATATATATATATATATATATATATATATGGCACATACTGACAGATGCACTCATCAAACGTGAGGGAGATAGGGAGAGACAGATATGTATACATAGCTGTATGTATGTACAAACATATTTCCACATAGCAAGTCTTTGGGCGATAAAGGTGACAGACTTTGGTTCAAGTTAGGTAGGTGTAGGAGACTGCCCAGTGTGACTGTCAGTATGTACAAGGTGACTCTATGCCTGTACTCCAGTCTGAGATTATGTGTGCTGCAGGCCATTGGTTGCTGCACCCGTTACCACAGTACTGCACTTCCCTGATATTGTCCAAGGCATTCCCTGCCTGATTGCTGACCTTAATATGTGACTCATACCTCAAAACTGTACAGAGCTTCACAGACTGCCCAACACTTTGCCTAATATGTTTGGTCCATTTTACATAACATTGTAGTTTTCTGGCAAATTAGTGGCAAATCAGTGAAGATTGAAGTCAATAAATAATGACAGACATTTGAGTTTCAGACTCCATGCACATCAGAAAATTCATGCTAATACAAGACCTGTTATTCTAATGATATTCTACATTTGTAAGAGCAAATATTTAAAACCTGTCCCTATTCGTGAGCCTTGGTCCCACTTTTATTTATGGCTTTGGCCAGATTTCCTGCTCTAAGAGGTTGAGAGGTATGCTGTGACTTGGGTACATAATGTAACACCACACACAGGGTGACAGTTTGCATACCGCTCCCTGTACATGTTTTTGCAAAATGCCCAGCATTTCACCCCATATATCTGCTCTGTTCCTCGTATATTTGTGGTTTTCTGGTACTATACTGTAAACAGCAGTCATTGAATTGCTGTAACTACTGACACATTTCAGTGATGACCTTTACATCCTGCAGCTAATCTGACCTGTTACAGCCTACTGTTATACTAGCCACTTGCTAGGATACTCAGAGCATTTATAATGTCTGTCTGTATGTATGGCCCTTTGTCCCCCCATTCACTCTGGCTTTGTCCAGCTTTGTTGCAGTAACAGATTGAGGAGTTATGACAGTCTGTGGGAATACCACCATATGAGTACCTCACATGCAAAAGATGTTGGATGCTGCCAGATTCAAACCATCAACACCATCACCCATGCTACTGTCCCTGGCCCAGTGACCCATACCAGCCACCAGACAGAGGTTTCATTCCTCACACTATCAACAACATACAGGAATTGTCTGGTCTGCTGCTATATCATTGCAGACTTACTGTTACAGCAGTTGTATGGGAACATTGATGTGTTTGGGGTGGGAGATGACCAGCCCATGTTCTGCTGGCACAGACAGTCATGTGACTGTCCTGTGACTCCACTTTTTGGCATCTCCCTTGAATAATGTCATGGAGTTTCCAGCCATGTAGCCTAGTGGATATCATGGGTCACATACTAGTGAACAAACTACCTGTTGTCCCAAGTGGCTGTTAGATCTGTACAAGATCTCTGCAAGCAGCCCATTAGGTTACTATATATAGCCTATTATATTCCCTTGCATACATGCAGCAAGTCCATTCATATGCTACATTGTGTAGTACATCTTACATGTGGTATATAGGAGAGTGACTTGATTTGCGAATGCAGCAGGTGACAGACCTGTATTTCTGGTCTACCTCTGTCTGATCAAGCAGTCCACAACCAATACATGGTGAGGTACAGGTTGTGTGGTCTTGCTGGCATAATGTTTACTAATATGTATGCGAGTTGGAGTAAGGTGTCAGTCCCTATGGCACTAGGTTTTCAGTGCATGTGCTATGTGTTGTCTCTTGGCCAGGGCATATTGGGCACACCTACATCTGCCTATATGGACAGCTTCAGGGGATTCCTCCTCCTCTGAGTCCCGCTGTGGGTGTGGCTGTGGTGACCAAGACACTTTTGGGGGGCTGCGTATCCCTTCCCTTTGCTGATCCTGCTGCAGCTGTTTCCACAGGATCATAATGTGTAGCATGGCACATACTGTGAACATCTGTGCACATGTGGCTGGAGAGTATCGCAGGCCTCCACCAGATATATCAAGAAACTGGGACCGTGACTTCAACAGCCCAAACACATGCTCTATGATGTCCCTAGTTTGTGTGTGTGCCTGATTATGGCTTTCTTTGGTGGGTGTGGGTGCATTTCTGATGGGTGTCATCATCCATGGTTCCAGTACATAGCCAGCATCCCCCAGTAAATGGCCGTGTGGGATATCCCCCCTAGCAAACATCTGGTACAGCTGTGATGCATGCCAGATATGGGAGTAGTGTTAACTGCCATGGCTGCCAGCACACACATTCAGAATAATGTCCTGGGCATTGCACATGACCTGGCAGTTGATGGAGTGGTACCCCCTGCGGTTGACATAGATTCTACCCTCCACACCAGGTGGTGCCTTGATGTGTACATGAGTGCAATCTATGGCACCCAGTACCTCAGGGTAGTGTGCTACATGGTAGAAGAGTTGCATACTGCTGGCCCTCTCCTCAGGGGTGTGGGGGCAAATAAATGTGCTCACTGGCATGTGGTAGAATGGTATCCAGGAAAAGGTGGAGTACCCTGTAAGCAGATGCCTGTGAGACCCCCATCATGTCCCCAGTTTGTCTTTGGAAAGTACCTGCAGCTAGTATCCTAAGGGCTACACATACCTTTGATTCACTGGGATGGGTTCCCCTCTGGTGGATCTGGGTCTGAGTTGAGGTCGGCAGAGCTCAGTGAGCTCTTGTAGTATATTTCTGTCCACCCTGTAGTGCTCTACAATCTCCAGCTCATGTAGCTCATGGTGGGTTACCCTGTGCCCAAACACTCTTTTCCTTCTCAGTCTAGGCCTATGGTCAGCATCATCAGCAGCTGCATTGATCTCAGCATCTAGCTTTACATATGCAGCAGACCTGCAGCAGCCCCTATCATTCTCTTAGTTAAAATTCCCAAGTCTGTATTCCAATGGTGCTGAGTATGGGGGAAAAATCAGATTGTAGGGTGTATGCATACTTTATAGTGCTCTGCTGTAGGTATAGCCTGTGTGATTTGTTAGCTATGATGCATTCCATCTAGCAAGTACATCATTAAGGGGCTTTAATGGCCCTACTTTAAGTGAAACAGGGCTCATCAGTAATTAATATATCATTGGCTTTCTCAGCCAGTTTTTTTTTTTTTTTTTCAAAACAAGTTTATTGTTTTAACATATAAGAGAAATATCATAACAATTTTATACAAATAATTAAAATAGGTATTATTATAATATTCAACAAAACAACTAAAGTATTTACAAAGACATCCACTACAATCAGATCAATTAATTAAACTAAAATACTGTGCTATTGAAATTAGAATTTTTTTAACAAATTTTGTAAATTATCCCATACAATAAAATGTGATGTTTTTCTAGTTGTTCTCATTCTAATTGTGCTTATTTCCATATGACACATTATATTCATAACATTTTTAAATTCATTGAACGAAGGAGGTGTATCTGAAATCCAATTTCTAGTTATTATTTTCCTAGCCACTGCTAGGATAGACCATAACAAGGGAAGCTTAATCTTTTAACACATTGAGGTACAGGTGTGTTGAATAATATAAGAGACTTAGAAATAATGAAATTATCTGTAAAAAGAGCCTGCAAAAATTCATTAATTGACTTCCAGTATTCTTTCAACTTCATACAGTCATAAAACATATGAGCCCAGTCAGCATTAATTTCTACATTACATCTCTTACATAGATTATCTTTATTATTAATTTTATTCATCATCAAAGGTGTATAAAAGATCTATTTAAAAATTTCCATGTATAAAGTCTCCAGACAATGGAAGATGTAGTTCTATAAGCAGATTCCAATATATATTGTTTATCTTGTTGAGTTGGTGGGTCCCCATTAATAGAGGTGAAATAATTCCAGTATGAATCTACATTGTAAAAAGTTTCTTGTCTGATAATTTTATGTATATATGAAAGTTTACCTTTATCAGAAACTTTATGCTGTAAATTTATTATCAAGTAATCAATCAGTTTTGGAATAGATTCTTTAACTGTTATAGACATTAGATCTATTCTATCAATGAGATGTTGTCTAAAGATCTGAACCTCTAACCAGCAAGTTTCTCTTAGATCAAATTCTTGTTTTAAGAAATCTAGATTTTTAACTTTATTATCAGATATCAGCTGATACCAGTACTTTAGATTATTATCTATAGCTAAATGAGCTCCTTCAGAAGTAGATGACATAAGCATACCCTGAGTATAAATTATAGGGAATACAATAAAATTCCATTCCCTATACTTAGGGTGCATGAATATAAAGTTACGATAACTGATAATAATATTTAATGGGTAACAGACCATATGTTTAGGTGTAATAGGTGAAGTACAAAATTCCTTTAGCAACCACAACATGGAGTTATTTATAATCATATTTTTATGTGTTAAGGAGATTTTCATGAAGTGCATACTAATTAGCTCCCAATAATCTTTCCATTTTGTGACATATGACCGATCTATTAATAAAGTAATAACTTTTATAATAGAAGAGATAATATATAAATTAAAGTCCGGAAAAGAAATACCCCCTTGAGACCAGCTATTAGTATGTTTCTTTAATGCAATCCTAGGTCTATTAGGTGCCCATAAGAAATTTAACATTAGTGTATTCAGTTTCTTGATAGTTATTTTTGTAGGTGAAAGTATTATTGATTGTATTAAGTATAAAATCTTGGGGAATGTTATCATTTTAATAATTGTAAGTCTCTCCTCCATAGTAAAAAACATATTATTCCAGGTATTAAAAAGATTTTGTATATTAAGAAAACAGGTATTATAGTTATTATATATAATAGATTTAATATCTTTAGATAGTATTATACCTAAATAAGTTATCTGACCTGAGTTGGGTACATATTTAGTAAAATCACTAATGAGAGTATTTTTTCGTGTATATATAGGTAGTATTTTAGTTTTTTCTTCATTGAATATTAAACCAGAAATACTTTTAAAATTCATCATTTTATCAAATAAAGACTGCATAGAAGAATTAGATCCTGCTGATGTAATTAGAACATCATCTGCAAAAAGTTGAATTTTTGATGTTGTATTTTCTTCTATTTCAAAACCCTCTATGTCAGTACTGTTTCTAATCAAATTAGCCCAATGCTCCATTACTAAAGTGAATAATAGTGGAGAAAGTGGACATCCTTGCTTTGTACCTTTAAGAATGGGTATTTTTTGTGAAACATATGTTTCCTACCTTAATATAAGCCAGCGTTCCTTTGTATAAATGCTCAATTAA